>NC_045742.1:16261621-16263918 GCF_008692095.1 Etheostoma spectabile
GTTATTGATTATCAGACTGTTCATCGTGATAAGGTAATTAAAGCCACCATAAAACCCATGGCTATAGGCTATTAAGATGCGAAATGTTACAATGAAGGTGAGATAATAGCCCACTCATTTTGCCATTGTTTTATATAAAGATGAATCCTGTAACTAAGAGTAGTTTGATTAAGTAACTCTTCTTTTCATCATCTAAAACAAAGCTTAGTGTGGGAGGAGGTTGACTGATTAGCCATGAAGAAGTGGGATGGAGGTTTCTGGTGACAACAAACTATGAAATTGTGTGATAAAGTACGAATACTGAATATCTGGCGTGGCACATGCGCTCACAAGGGGGTTGGAGGAGGACAGGAGGTGGTAAAGCTCATTTGGCATTAATGCCAAAAAATCATCTGTCTCATTTAGTGTAGGCCAGTTCTGGAAAGAAGCCGAGAGCCGCCTACAATTCAGCACAACAGATGAACATGAAAGGGCCTAGCGGTGGAGCGAAATGATTCAACGCAGCATATGGACTGATAGCATTTGTGTGAGGACAGATTACATTAGGCTACATGATCCAGGTATGTTTACACTTAAACTATTAAAGAAATGATTTACTGTAAATGCTGTGATGGGCAAATGGACGGATCGTGTGATAAAGGATGCTGTGTCAACTGTGCATGAGAGCTTCATGTGGACGGGACGTGGGACGAGACATGGAGGTCTTCTGACTCCATGTGAAATAAACCGTGTCAGGGGAGGGTGGGCCGTGGTTTACTCACGACTGAGTCCTCCCTTCATGACACGGGTCAAGGCCAGCCAGGTCCACCATGATGATGATCATCTGGTCCCGAGTGAATACACACTCACCAAGAGCTGCTCCGTGGAAGGTCATCTGCAACTCCAAGCTGTGAGCAGCGCAGATCATAAGTTGAGCGTCTGTAGTCACACCGTTTCTTGGCCGCGGTGTAGTGGTTCGGGGAGGCAGCTCACCATACAGGCATTAGTGGCCTCTACGGGGGTCTGCGGAACACAGAAGGTCGCTCGCGTGTGTGTGGGTGGGTGGGTGGGAGAACGTAATGTATTCACACTGTTGTTGGCCCCAATGCAACTGGGGAGTCAGCCAACTCACCAACAGGCTCCATATTCAGGGAGGCTGTGGGGTGGTGTGTGTGTGTGTGTGTGTGTGTGTGTGTGTGTGTGTGTGTGGGTGATGCTAAAATCATGACCACAAACATACATAAGCAGAAATGCAAACATGTGCTACGTACCAACACACACACACACACACACACACGTCATTAATGTTGTGATTATTTGTTTTAAGGTTAAGTACTTTGTGTTGCATTTCATGCATGAACTGTGCTATATAAATTAAGTTCATTATTATAATTATCATTATCTTCTCAGTAGTCTGCTGTGTCAAAGTGAATCACGGGCACACTGGCATTCAAACTTGTGTAAACACAGCATGTTCAATGATCTGTCCTGATCCTGAAAAAACCTCTTGCTGACTCCATCCATAACCCTAACTCTCTTTCTCTCTCTCTCTCTCTCTCACACACACACACACACACACACAGTGCTAAAGACCTTCTGTGTGGACAGAGTGTTTTTCTGCACACTGGGTACATCATGGTCGAAAGGCAAGAAAACCCTAGAAGCTGGAATCGAATTGAGATATTTTCATGTGATACAGAACACCTTTGTTTCCCCTGAAACGTGTCTCCACTGTGAAGCAATCTGTGGTGGTAGTCTTAGAATCAAAGCATCAGGTAGTAGTTTAAAAAAGCAATTAAATGTAGTGTGAGAATCCCATGTGCAGAAGTTGTATGAATCAGACAAAATGTGGGTGTCATTTGGAGCAGTAAAGGTCTGACAAAACTTTGTTAACAAGATAATGAATCATTTGATATTTAGTTGCAGTGTCAGAAGAGAAGACTGTGTGTAAAGTTCATATTTGCAACATTTTTCAGTACGCCTGTCCAGGTTGTTAAAGGCATCAAACACATAGGTAAATGTAATGTGTGTTAAACTCCAAATCAGTTTCTTCTTGATAAATAAATTTAGAAATGATTTTCAGTAAAGTAGATCCATGTTGATGTCGTTTTCCATCCTGCAACAGTTAAAAGCTTAAATCATATACCTGAAATCCTATTTAAATTTGGTTTTTCAAACACGGAAAGGAAAAGTGAGATAAATCCTATTGTGTGTGTGTGTGTGTTAATGACAATAAAAACATCAAATTAAAAGACAAGATACAACAACCATTGTAGAGAGTTTGTGTGTTTGTGAGTGTGTGTGTGTGTGTGTGTGTG
>NC_045742.1:16263928-16265014 GCF_008692095.1 Etheostoma spectabile
TGTGTGTGTGTGTGTGTGTGTGTGTGTGTGAGCGCACTGCATGATGACAGGCAGCCACATAAAGAGTTAAAAAAGTGAGATACCAAAACATTACATCCATAAGACAAGCACAGGTGTTGCTGATAGCATTAACGATGGATCTGTGAGCCAGTAAGCCATGGCAGTGTGACTGATTTAGAATCCTGAAACTAAAGCAGCTAAATGGAATTCTTTTAAAAAAAAATCATTAACAGCTGTGATTTTCCCACTGTGCCATGTCAAAAGGTGTCCTGTTAAAAAAGACCCGTGTATGCTGTAGCATTATTATTTCCCTTATCTGAAAGTAGTGGAAGTATTCAGATATTTTAATAAAGTAAAAATAGCCAATACCACATTGTAATAATCCATTGCAAGTAAAAGTCCTGCAGTAATAAATATTAGAAAAATAATCTTAAAAACTAGGCTACTCATTGCGCAGAAACTGACCCTTGTGAGTGTTAGATTATAACGCCTTACGTTATTGGCTTATTATTACTAATGTTTTCATGTGTAAGCAGTATTTACTAGTTGGTGCTAATATAACTACTTTTGGGTATTTTATAGTTTGGCACAAAGAAAATACATTGCCAGGAAGGATAAAGCGTGACATCTAGAATGTGGCTCTGCGTTCAGGCTTTGCTGCTCCCTTTCTGCAATTTGTGTGTCACCATTTTCAAAATCCCTTCACTAATGGAAACAACAACAAAAACCTCGGAGCATGCAAGCATGGCCTCTTGTCTGTAGTGAGGTAGCGAGTGTAATGTTAAACAGAGACAGAGGCGTGAAGATACCAGGGTTTTAGCCGTGAGAATATCAGGTGAAAACCGTTTCGTTAAGGTGGGTAGCTCCAGCTCATTACGCCAGTAAAGACAAAGAAGCAACCAAAAACATGCTGCTGGCCAGTTCTTTATTGTATAAGGATCACCAGAAACATTTATTGGCAATAATAAATGGAGAGCCAGCCTGTAAAAGCCGACATTTTAAGTTTAACAAAGCATCCAGCTTATTTAAAGTGCTCAGGCAACAAGGCAACAAAATGCAGTTTGGGTCTAACCAGAAGTGCAATAG
>NC_045742.1:16265024-16265210 GCF_008692095.1 Etheostoma spectabile
AGGATATATACAATGGTTTCATAAGTGCATAAGAGAATAAATATGGAAATGAATACTATTATAAACAGAATTTTACTGATGGGTTTGTCCTGTGAATATAAAATATAGATAAAAAGTATTGTGAGCAAGATTTACAGCTGGATATGTACTGTATATACAGTTGGATATTACTATAAGTAGAAATTT
>NC_045742.1:16265220-16265551 GCF_008692095.1 Etheostoma spectabile
TACAATGAACATAATATACTAATGTTTTACAGAGTTTACAGGTGAATATGTACTATGAATATAGAAACAGGCGGCTATTATTACAGACAGAATTTTTACAGATAGACACAAGTTAGGCTAAAATGAGCAGTATAACAATGATTTAAGGCAGTACAAATAAAGTTTGGGTAGAAGCTATCCGAATTAAAGCGCAGTGGAAAGTAATTGCATATTACAGTTAAAGTACGGTATTGCAGATGTATAGCCAAACAATTGGTACTGTAAATAAACAGTCAGCAGTGAAAATTTAAATGTAAGTAGTGCAAAAAGGTAAGTAGTGCAAAAAGATGCA
>NC_045742.1:16265561-16265676 GCF_008692095.1 Etheostoma spectabile
TAAACAGTTGTTACTATGGTAACAGTCAGCAGTGCAGGTGAACATTATAATATTAGAATATTGCAGATAACAAGATGGAGGCAGGTGTGAGGAGGGAGAGGAGAGTCTGTCAGTA
>NC_045742.1:16265686-16266688 GCF_008692095.1 Etheostoma spectabile
GAGGGGAGTGGGATCAGTGAGGATTAGAGTTCAATAAAGAGACAGCTCCGGGGAAAAAACTGTTCTTTAGTCTGCTGGTCCCGGTCCGGAGGACCCTGAACCGCCTGCCGGAGGGCGGGAGAGAAAAGAGTCTGCGGGCTGGGTGAGAGGAGTCCTTCAGGATGCTGCGAGCTCGATGCAGACAGCGTTTCCTCTGGATGTGCTCGATGGCGGGTGGTGGAGTCCCGGTGATGCGCTGGGCGGTTTTCACCACCCGCTGCAGTGCCTTGCGCTCTGCCACAGAACAGCTCCCATACCACACTGTTGCACAGTTGGTCAGGATGCTTTCTATTGTACAGCAATAGAAGTTCACCAGGATAGTCGAGGAAAGCTGATTCTTCCTCAGTGTCCTCAGGAAGAAGAGGCGCTGGTGAGCCTTCTTGACCAGGCAGGAGGTGTTAGTTGACCAGGACATGTCCACCGAGATGTGGATCCCCAGAAACTTGAAACTGGAGAGATAAGTCTGGCAATGCTACTCTAGGTATTTTAGAAGGTGTTTTGTCTGTACAATTGTGATGTGAAAAGGATGTCACTTTCTGTCTGAGAAATGATATTTCCATGTGAAATGTAGTGTAGTAAACGTGTAGCCTATAAAATAAAACTGGAACACACATGAAGTACAAATATCTCAAAACTTTACTGTACAAAACTTGAGTAAATTATTTTCCACCACTGAAACAAATCATGAAAAACAGTCCCAGATCAAACTTACGAAGCGACCTCTATAGCTCACCCAGGATGAGCGTGTGCCCCCATGTAGGCTGAGTCCTTTGCAGCGGCCCGGGTTCGAGTCCGACCTGCGTCCCTTTGCTGTGTGTCGTCCCCCATCTATCTACTGTCTCTATCAAATAATGGAAAAAGCCCCAACAAATAATCTTTGAAAATAAAAAACTGTCCACACACTTTTGTCCATATAGTGTTATTCATTATTATTTTCATTGTTGGGTTTCTGTAAATAACATC
>NC_045742.1:16266698-16270500 GCF_008692095.1 Etheostoma spectabile
GTCTAGACCTGCTCTTTCATGAAAAGTGCTGTGAGATGACTGTTGTTGGGATTTGGCGCTATATAAATAAAATTGAATTGAATCTGTATTGTTTTGTCTTAAACAAGACAGTTAGTCTTGTTTGGTGTGCTTTGTTTTGAAGTGCAACTAAAATCTCAGAGCATCAGTGAGCTCACCTAGCCTGTTTAGTTATTCAGTGTCAGAGATAATTTGTTTTCCCACCAGCTTTCCACAGCAGATGGAAAACAGCACATTAAGGTTGATAGAGTGAGGCCATTACAGTTTTTTATGCTGTTGCCCCAATCAAAGAGAAGCAACATGAGTTAGTTGGACCATTTTGAGTAAGCTTATGAAATCTACGTGTCATAAAGGCATCCTCAGTCCCTCCGACCGATTTAGTCCTATTAAAGAAAGCAAAACAACACACAACAAATGCACTCATTAGCAACCTGCTTATTTGTATCCTCCACACCTCCCACCTTTGCTCCAGTTTATGTCATATATTTGTTTATGCATTATGTCTATGTTTCTTTATTCTTAAATCACCAAGATACTGAGGTTTTGATCATCCTATAAGACGCAGATGCAAGGGGGAAACCATACACAAGTTGCTTGCACACACACGCATACTCACGCGCGCGCACACATAAACACACACATACACACACGATACAACAGAGTTTTTTTCTGGGTTCACTGCGTTGTCACACAGCAGGTGTACAGGGAACTTGAGAGAGGCTGTTGTGGGGGTTGCTGTGTGCCTGTTATTCGAGGTTTAAACCCTGCCAGAGATGATTCTGCCCCGTGTGAAGCCTCTCCACCACTATCAGGAACATCATGGCAACTCCTACCCAGACTGCCAAGTCTATAACTGGAGGCAACAGACTGTCCCCTGAGGCTACTTTGAATCCTGATTAGTGTAAACTTCATTTATAGAATCAGATCTTTTGTTAGGAGTTCTCCAACGATTCAACATTGCATTGCCAAACATTGTAAACTTATGATGGACTAAATCAATGAACACAATTGAAAGCATGGATTAAACACAGGGAGAAAAAACACAGGGAATTCAGGGTCCAGTCAAACATCCAGATCAATCACTTTAATTTTAGTTTTAGTCTTTAGTCTTTTTAAATGTCGTATTCCTGGATTAAAATGGCATTTTCTACACCATCTGAAATAGGCAGTTGCCTGCAGTTGCATCATGTTTCTCACAATAGCTGAAAACTGAAACATTTGGGCAAAATTAATCATTAAAAAGTTACAATTCTCTTTACTACACTTCCAAAGTTCATATCACAAGACACATTGCATTTGTTGTAGCAAGATAAAGAATTTGCATATTCAAAGTTACATTTCAACAGTACCACCCCTTCAGTCTTGGCATTTCAGCAAAATACACAAAACCCAGCTAAAACGTAAACTTGCTGGTAAAAGAAACATGACACATTTCCCTTTTTTTAATCCTTCCTGACACTGAATTATTCTCCTGAACTACACACACAAAACATCTGAGACTTAATATGTTGGATAGAACCAAAACATCAAAGAAGATCATTTTACTGTTTGTTAATGTTTGGCAGAGTTGTCTATTAGCCAGCAGATGGCAGAGCTGTGTCCCCTGCTCTATTTGATGTATCTGAATGAACTGGCATGGTAAAGCGATCAGTGCAGAGATCAGTTAACAGGACATTTGTCCAAACAGGGGGTTTGCCTGAGTTATTTTTTTGTTCTGTGCACATCCCTGACCGATCTGATTAAAGGAACACAGATAATGACACTTGTGATGACTCCCAAACTTCCCATACGCTGTAACTGCATGCATCCTTCTCCTACCACACATTTTTGGTCCTATACTGGTTTAGAAAAGAAATATATGAGATAACCTGAAGAGGTCAACCCTAATATAAACATTGTCTGTAACATTTTCAGCTTTTACAATAACGTTTGTTATCTTTTGGCACTTTGAATCCAGCCATGGTTAAAATAGTGCAAGATTACATATGTGAATCATAATATTCGTAAAACAAGAAACATGGAAAGCAGCTAGCACAAGGAATTTTAACTGTCAAACAGACTAAGCTAGTTAGCTTTATGCTAAAGCTGTGTTTTCAAAAAGCACCATCAGCTAACACTCTAACATTGTATAAGAGTGTAAAAAGATCTATGCCTAAGTGAAAATAAAATGATGTATTCTGGAAATCTCTCAAGAAGTAAAGTGTTATGCAACCTGTCGACTGCAGCAGGCCGCAAACTAGAACCTCCGAACTATTCTAGATACATTCAATTCAAACTTGCTTCGAGAGTGTGGCGAATGTGCCGACTGTACCCGAAACCGCACTTCATACAAATAGTTCATACTCAATGCAAATAGCACTTGATGATACACATGGCAACACAACACAGTCATACAAGCGCTATTAATCAATCAAACTAAAGAGGTAGCGGTGCCACTGGTGATGGTAAGAACATTTTAAGTGTGGCTCTCATTTGACAGACTTAAGGAGGCTCGCTGGGAGGCGAGACTTCGACAGTGCAGGAAGACAGAGACGGGGTGGATGAAGGCGAGCAGGCTGATCAGCGTCAGAGCGATGTTTACCTGCATACACATGACAGGAGAGGAGCAAGTAGTGAGAGGAGTGTTCATATATAAAGACGGTGATGAAGGAAGGAGAAGGGGAAGAATAAGATTTACACTTGTATCAGCTATATGTCGTGTACTCACATATAAAGGGTCTCCATCCAGAGGGCCATTCACCACAGCAAAGCAGGCATACTGCAGCAGAGAAAACACTGCAGACAGAGCCATGACCAGACCATACAGCTTCCCAAAATGGCACGACGGAAAACTACACGCAGACACACACACACACACACACACACACACACACACACACACACATGCACAACCAGACTAATTCCATTATCTCTCTCATGAAAAAGTAGTCCGAACACACTCAAAAAGGATCCAGAGTAACCTGATAGTTTGGACACACCCCCCTTTTCAACAATCACCAGTACTAACCATAGACTGTCGGTCTATGGTACTAACAATACGAGCTATGGCCTGTGTGCAATTGTTAATCATCTGACCTGCCCCCCCCCCGACTATAATGGATGTTAATCCTAAAATCTGGGTCGAGCTTGTCATATCACCACACATCTGCAGTACGCAACTCACACCGTAAGGTGCCCATCGAACCAACTAAATACATTTCTTCGAGCAACGGTGACACACTAACAGTTGCTAGCTAATGTCTTGTAAGAATAACTATTATGTGACTCCACTCATCTTTGGATCATACGTGAAATTGACCAAGCGTTGAACAGGCCAGGGCTGCTCGGACTCAGTCAAGATACTAACGTTACCACAAGAACCCATTGAAAACAGTTTTAAACAAAGAAGACGTCATCATCATCGTCACATCATCATGTTAATCTGTTGAGGGGGTGTGCTAATTCCGGGACATATCATCACATATTCATCCTGCCGTGTTCCCTATTCAGCCTCTTCAGCCCCAACCCCAGCCCCCAACCCCCCAGGATACAGGTCATACATACACACACACACACACACACACACACACACACACACACACACACACACACACACACACACCACACACACACACACAATTCTTAAGCATTAATACTTAAATTGCTTAAAGGTTAACACTTCACTTTAACCCACTCTAAACACTTTCACATATGTTTATAAAATGTACTATGATGTTGTTATAAACAGATGTAAGAATAAATATAGGACTACTTAAGTGTTGTCCATAAAATTGTTCGTGCATGT
>NC_045742.1:16270510-16278819 GCF_008692095.1 Etheostoma spectabile
TGTGTGTGTTTGATACTCACGCCACACTGATGAAGGCTGCGTTGCCACCGTAGAGGAAGGAGCGGTTGAGCACCTGCAGGATGAAGGTGAGGTACTGAAGCGGCAGGTACGGGGTGGAAGCACAAACTGAGAACAGTAGACACTGCAACGCCGTCAGGAAGAGAGAAAGCCCCGAGGCCCGCAGGTCTGCTTCCTGTTCACTCTCTCCTACAAACACACACATTTGAAAACACAGACCTTATCCTCCAAAGTGAAAAAATTAACAAAAATATCTTAGAAACAATTACTTTTTTCTCTTATGCAATTTTGTTTTGTGTAATTGTTAAAAGGAACATGAGGTTGGTGGTCATGAAAATCTAACTTCTGTTTATCCCTTAGAGTTAGTAATGGCACTATTTTCAATTAACATTTCTTGTCCCTTTAGAGATGCAAGAGCCCACCGACATGCTGGGCCTCTGAGAGCACAGCCGGGACATGCTGATAGTAGGTCTGCCATGGGGGTGGCCTGCTGGGCTCATTACTAGACATTAGTAGTATTAGTATGTCACCTGCAGCACGAGGTTTGCCCTTGTGTCTGTCCATGATGAGACCGTTCCAGGGAGCACACAGCACGCCACACAGCTGCGTTATAGCAAAGGCATTGGTGTACTGGCTCACTGCAGGGACACACAGGCAAGGACAAGATGGTTACAGACATGAGACTTCAAACCAGTCTATCAGAATAGAAGATAACAGTACTTTCTATCTAAGTGAGCTTCTTGCTCATAGAATATTACTTTAGTCACAACCTCTTGGTTAAAGCACAGGCTAACCGGTTAGTTTTCAGGTAACTTTATGGACCCAATGAGGAAGGTTTGCACAAATGTCCATCTTTGCTAAGAGATGATGCAGTGTAGTGTGTTTACCCAGTGAAGGCTCTCCCGCTGTCAGCCGCTGCAGCATGGGGTTGAGGGTGCCGATAAAGAGGTAATGTCTGAGCTGCATCACCGACAACCAAACCAGGTGCCACATAAAGAACCAGGACATCACACACTCACGGAAACTCTTCTCTGAGAGAGATGAAGAGAGGCCACAGAGATAGATGAAGACGAGGAAGAAACAAAGATGAAGAGAAATAGGATGTATGATTACTCTCTTTTGTTATAGCTTACTATGTCATTATCTGTGCCACTGTAGTAGAGTCAACAAACCTTGTTTGACAGGTTCCTTGTTGAGGAGCGTTTCCTCTGGCGTCATCTGTGTGTTAGCGTTGGCTGTTGTCTGCTCTAACCTCAGACTATTTGATTTACCACAGGTTACCCTGACAAAGGTCAAAGGTCACAGTGGGTCAGACACAGATTGATGACATTGTGGGAGTTATTTACTTTTTCAAAAGAGGTTTTCAAGTCATGGCCAGCTATAATCCCACAACAGGATATGAAGGATTCTTTTCAAGGAATGTAGCACAATGATGTGAAAATAATTATAAAAATAATAATAATTTGTGGTTTTGCAAGACACTTTAATCCATTAATTGTTTGTTTGCCTTTCAATATTTGGAACAGAATGTATTGAATATGAACCCGTTTTGTTTGATGAGGAAAAGCTAAGTGTTTTTGCTCTCTTACACTGCTGTAAGAGCACACCGATTTGTACTGTGACATGTAGAGTAGACTTCAAGCTTCAGCTCAAGTAAGCCAAGTCTGTAGCATTTTTAAAACCAAATTATTACGTGTGTTTTTGCAATACTGTTTATTTATCATTTTTCTAATATTTGCAACAAACTAAATTCAGAAAATCAGGAAATAATAAGCCCCATTTCCACTTGATGTATCCCTGAAGAATATGTGAGATGTTGATGTATGTGTGTGTGGTTTCTTGGGGATATGTACCCATATGTGTAGTGATCAGGCAGGGTGTAGGGGATGCGGACTCTGGGTAGCAGGAAGAAAGTCCTGAGCAGGTGAATGACGCTGCAGGCAGACAGGAAGAGGAAGGAGGAGCGGAGAGAGATGCCAGCCTCATGTAACAGCTGCAGGAGAAGATAAGACAGGGTGGAGATCACAGTTACAACATGAGATGGAAGAAATATGTTTCACACAAGAGAGCAGTTTGTGAACGTTTTTCACCTTGATGACAAGGAAGAGTGCTGAGGACGAATCGAAGGCCCCGTTATAGAGAGTGATGATGGTGGAGCGATGTGAGCCAAAAAGGTTTCCTACCTTTAGAAGAGAAATTTAAATTGATTAAGACTTATACAGAAGGTGTTTCATTCCACAATGTACAGTACTCCCTACTTCCTGGTCTGTTGTTAGTTCTTCCCCAACCAGTTCACAGTTCTCTTTGAACTGAGAACTTTTCCTTCCCACGGTTTGGACTCTTACTCCACATGGCTGAATACTGTGCAGACTGTTTTGCATGAAACTATACTCACTATAAACTCTAACACACCCTGAGACTCTCTCTGAAAGTCCTTTACTAATGAGCGCGTTGACTGTAACACTCACTGGCCAACATACCTTCTTACCTTCCTTTGATACCTAACATTTCTGATTCTTTCTTCTCCATAATTTCTTACGATTAAAATTATTTTACATCACATAGCCAATAATATGCACTTTCATTTCAAGATACATTTGCTGACTTATCTCTTTTTAATAAGGTTTCTAATAATCTTGTTACATTACATTACATGTCATTTAGCTGAAGCTTTTATCCAAAGCAACTTCCAATTTGCTATATATCAGAGGCTGCACGCCTCTGGATTAAATAGGGGGTAAGTGTCTTGCTCAGGGACACATTGGTTGATGTATTGCAGTGGGAATAGAGCCCAGATCTCCTTCACCACAGGCCTGTGTCCCGCAACATCACCACCCCATCTTGTCACGCTGAACATCCAACATTGATGATTATCAAACTTAGTTGAAATGCCTGTTAGGGTATGGTTTATGACCGTTTCCCTCAGACAGCTTTGTGTTTTTTTTCCCACTAAATCATGAGCTCAGTCTAAGAAAAGCCCTGCAGCCAACAAAAGGGCACTGATGACACTAAGATCTACTGTCCAACATCAAACTGTCTCTGTCTCTGTCTCTGCTTTCCTCTAAAACACGGGACTATTCATAGTTAGTTAGTTCTCAAGGATGTGTCTTTCTTTGTCACAGAGCAAACATGCAGGCATACAGAAATAGCTAAAAGAAAATATATCATTAAACTTTAAATTGAGACAGAAGGCTAGTGAAGTTTTTTACAGGAGGTAAAATAAAAACAATTGACTGCCTATTAGGACATAATTGACCTTGCAGCAATCTTCCAATTACAATTTAGAACAAATATTAACCATCCACTGATTCTGAAATTTAAAAATGACTAGTCTATCAAAATGAATCACTAACAATTTTGGTTCAATTCTCCAGTGCAGTTTAAATATTTGCTGCATTTCTCGGTTTTGTATCATGATAAATTGATTTTTTGGGGTTTCAGACTCTGGGTTGGATTAAAAAAAAGGAATTTCAGTATGTGACCTTGGACCCTGAGATATTCTAATATTCTGACAGTCAGTTCTCAAAACATTTTATAAAGTTATCAATTAAATAATTGAGAATGAATGATTTAAGATTAAAAACTGACAACCATCTTTTTATTCTGAATGACTGCATCAGTACCTGCATGTTGGTCATTAGAAACAGGATACCGCCCACTGCCAGGAAGGAGAGAGCTGGGAACAGCAGGTTGGACAAAGCTGGTGGGAAATGAAGTAAATGGGGAAAATGAGCATCCGCAGCTGTAACATTTTACTTCTTATGAGGTTCCTGAGACTGAGAGAGCACACGACAGAGAGACGGAGAAATGTTTTTTCACCTGCAGTTGAGAAGGCCACCATCAAGGTACCCAAAGTGTAAAGAAATCTGTTGGGGAAAAAAAACTCCAGCGTCATCGTGCCATTTTATTTTATTTTAACAGGCATGAGAGCGTGAGTCATGTTTGAGACTGAAATTTCTTAAAACTCACACTAAATACACATTTACACACAGGTTCTCCTGCTGCTGTTTGCTTTTGGCTGACTTTAATTTTCTTTTCTGGCAGAGCACTACCCACATCTTCACATTCTGCGTCATGTCCAACTATTTGAATTCCTTGGCTTTTTATTTTCCCTCCACCCTACTTCAGTGGAAACATATGTTCTTAGTACCAGTTTGTTATTGTGGATTTAGATTTATCCGGGGTGGTAGGGCTTTTCGTCACAGTGTCTGAACATCTGCACTAAAAATATTTATTTCTGACATTCCTTATCCTTCGGTGATTAAAAGTCTTGACCTTTCTATTTCTTAATCACTCTCTCATGTTTCTTCTTTCCAGCTTCACTGGCCTTTACTGCTTTGTTTTCGTAACAGCTCCCTTTCTCAGAAAACACTTTCTTTATATTCTGCATTGCCAAGTGTCAGGGTCTGGTATGTACACTGCAGCTCTATTCATCTTCATATGTTTTACACAAGATCCCCCGAGGGAGCTAGTTTGAATGTAAATGTCCCTTTTACTTCACATGAGCTTGTACTATGTCCAAATGCATATTAACAATTTCACATAAATATAAACAAGATCTTTCCTCTCCTTTATTTCCATGTGAGAAAAACAGCTGTTATAAGCAAACAGAATACTAAACTAAAATATGTTTTTGCTGCCAACCACCATCCACTGACTACAGATAATAGGTTCCTTGCAAAATCCCCACTTTAAAAAAAATATCCAAACTATCCCTTCCCAGCTTGTGGCCTTCTAGTCCCCTACAGAGTCACTATTTTGATTAAAAAAAAAATACATAGGAAATGCTTTAAATCCATTGACTTTTTACTCTTAAATGTGCTGTAGGTGGGATTGCATGGGTCCAGAACTTAGCCAAAAAATGTGAACATCGACAACTTCTCAGTCCCTCCCCCCTTTCTGCTAAAGCCCAAAACGTTCTCCCAAGCCCCTTGAATTGACACGTTATTTTAAGTTATGACACGTAAATTTAAATAACTAAGGTAGGCCTATTGTTTGACTCACGTTCCAAAAAGCCGAGCCACTGTCGTACCAAACCGGTCAAACAAGAAACCGTTAGGCAGCGTCAGGAAATTGTTCATAAAGGAGGCAATTGTGAAAACAAGTGAGAACTGTTCATCCTGCCCGCTGCAATCTGTTGACACAAAACACAGAGAAAGCAGGAGCACCAGGGTTAGGAACTGTGTGGTTAAACAGGTGACAATGATGATCAGAGA
This sequence comes from Etheostoma spectabile, assembly GCF_008692095.1. Classification (NCBI taxonomy): domain Eukaryota; kingdom Metazoa; phylum Chordata; class Actinopteri; order Perciformes; family Percidae; genus Etheostoma; species Etheostoma spectabile. The sequence goes on from NC_045742.1 coordinate 16,275,745, forward strand.
AGCCTGCATAAAGAGATGTAATTCATTTCAAAAATCCAGATGTTTAGAATTTAAAGTAGGGGAGGTGCGATATCAAACTGACCTAAGACCAGCGTTGCATTGACCGTTGTGGTGTTGACGCACAGAGAGCTGAAGTAGCCGTCCGTCTTCAGGACAAAAACAAGTGAAGCCCACCCGAACACGGCTCCAGCAAAACACAGGCACTCCACCAAACCCGTAGCAAAGGTGAGGCAGCGTAGCACCATCAAGCTCTTCCCAAGACCCGGCATGATCCCTTACACGCACACACACACACACACACACACAAAGGCAGACAATTCCCAAAAACTATATTATCACCTACATGGATACATACACATGCACATACACAAGAACTGGACCTGCATGACACAAAATCCACAAATACTTTAAGGTAAAGTTAAAGTTGCACAAAAAGACATGAGCTTAAACATCAGGGCAGAAAAATGTGCTGCTTCAGTTTAGGCTGTCATCCAAAAAAAGATGGACTTCAGCATAAATCCAGACGTTGGCTAACAGAAAGAACTTTGTTAGGATACCAGCAGGTTATAATAATCCCATTTTAACAACAAAATGAATCAATTAAAATGTGCAAACATGACATTTTAACAAAGTAACCTCCTGTGAAGCACCAAAAAATGTGCAGTTGTTAAGTTGTATTATTGTGCCTACTACTCTCTAGTACTCACTGTTCAGCCTTCTGCGGATGTCCCTGAATGTTCTCACAGACCACCCCTCTCTGCTCTTGCTCCACTCTCTTTATTTCTATATATATACAACTCTTCCTTCCTCTTCCTTACCAGTTCCCTCCCTCTGAGAAAAAAAAAAGAAGATAAATCAACCTTTCTGCTGTGCAGCAGAGAAAATCCCTCGCTATGTGGCTGCAGAAAAGGCAAACAGCATGGAATCTGCCACTGAAGCTGTGAGACATATTCCAGAGGTTGCTCAGAGTTCTGCAGACTACACTGATTTAGCCGAAATATGTGACGCGCACCAGAAAACAATTCGGTGTGTGGTGGATCTCTGTGTCTTAACTGGGTCTATGTGTATTATTTTATTGTCATTGTACAAACTATTACAAAATTAGGAAGCAATCCTGATGGCACATTTACACATTCAAACAGTAATTCAAAATAGAGAAAGGATACAAATGTGTGTTATAAATAAAATAAATTACATTTGCTGTGACCTATAAAACTGTGAAAATAGCTGAGATATTGCACAAGTACTGTAGTTGGTGTCAGTGTTTGGCTGTGTTTAGTTCTCTGGAGTAGAAGGTGTTTTTGAGTCTGAGTCTATTTGTCCATGAATTTATGGACCTGAAGTGTCTATCTAGCAGGTCAAGATGGTGTCCAGGGTGATCCCACCCTAGGATTGGTTTGTTAATTCTAAAAGACACTACATGATTTTTTTAGCAGTAGTTATCTTTTAGTGTATTTACCCAAATTTAGATAACATTTTTGAGACATCATTCTGCAACATTTCCCCAGCAGACTGGTTTAAAAAGAGTTACTACCACTATGAACAACAAATAACAGGACCAGCGTTAACAGAACTAATCATAAAAGACACAAGATCAATATCAGACGTTCTGCTATGTTATCAAGCTACAGTCTGATTTAACGTCCACTGGTGTGTCAATACCAAAGGAGTTATGAAAGACCAAATTGCTTTGATTAATAAAGACGTTAAAAATGACCACAGTGACGCTATGACAAAAGGGGTCAAGTCATTTAGTCTGATATGTGTTGTAACTGTTTAGTCACTTTTGCTATGGCACATGAGCAGTGAGAGCACAAATTGTTACACGATCTTCATTATTAAACCCAGATACTCTGCATAATGTTGAAGGCTCATTCACTTCGATGCTGTTTTTCTCTCAGTGGGATCCAGCAGGTTGAGGGAGGGGTCGCGCAGGTTGCTGAGGGTAGAGATGTAAATCCCTGTTGGAAGTCTTATGATGACCACTCATGAGACCAAATGTATGTTTTACCAGTTTCAAAACCGGATCACAAGACACATATATTTTTACACACACACGCACAAAGTGACCCACCAAACAAGCTTGTACCCACTTCCTCAAATCAGTGGCCTAGTGTTACCACAGGCATCGACCCCTTACATGTCTCTGTGTTTGTATGTGTAAATAGAATCTGGAGATACAAACTCCAAAAGATCAGCAAAAGTATTGACTTCTCATGACTTCTATCTAATCCCACTGCAGACTCACTATAGTTTAAAGGATAATGTTGGCATCATTTACTTCCATTAGCGTCTTAAAACTATACAAAACAAACACATAAAGCTGTGCTCTTGCACTGGCTGACATATTCTTACATTAAACCACATATGCCCTGTCAAGTTCAACTTTCAAACCAACATGGATGGCTTTAGTGTGTCTGAAAAGTGTTTAGACGGATGGAAAGTTTGATGTTCCACAGTTCCTTGATAAAGCGGTAATGATGCAACATGGTGCAACATGTTTAAAAGAATAAGCAGTGCAGAATAAACGGCTCCAGAATAAGCAGTGAGTGGCTCTTGAGTGGAGATTGTTTTTTCAATGCTCAGTAGGGTTTATTCATCTTTGCTCGTTCCATCTGACACTGTGACTTTAATAGTGAATTTTAACAATTGCGTGTGTAAGTAATTACGTAATGTATGGAATACTAAAGCACAATATCAGCTTATAGTTAGACATTTTGGGGAATACACTTATTTGCTTTATGGCAGAGAATTAGATGAGAGGCTTGACAACACCCATGTCTGTACTATAAATATTGAGTTGGAGCCAGCTGATTGTTAGGATAGTTAAGCGCAACTTATCTTAGCATAAACAGGGGGAAACTGTTTATCTGGCTCTGTCCGAATATAACCAATCCACCTACCAGCCTCTCTAAGGCTCCTTACTGTAATTACTGTAATACTTAAGTTTATATTGTGATTGTCAGCAAGAGTTTTACACAAGATCAGGTAATAAAGCAGGAGAGATGGAGCACAGGTTAGATATTACATATAGGTCTGTCTGTGTGTTTGTGTGTGTGTGTGTGTGTGTGTGTG
>NC_045742.1:16278829-16302776 GCF_008692095.1 Etheostoma spectabile
TGTGTGTGTGTGTGTGTGTGAGTAAGTGTGTGTGTGTGAGAAAGAGAGCAAACATCAGCAAGTTCAAGGACAGCTAATGATCAGATGTCATTGCATTTTTTTGCCAAAATAGAGACAAACCACAAGATCCTCTTCCTTCTTCTGTCACTCACTAATTCTTCTTTGTAAAAAAGTGACATTTAGGCCACAGTCCTACACATTTTAACTAATACTATACACACATTATCTGTAACCACGTTTCCTAGATAAGTGTACAGATAATGCAATCACATGACATTCGCTGATTTTCCCACCTAAGGGCCGTTTGGAGTCAATTTCAAGGATTAACCTAACCTGCATTTGGACTGTGGGAGAAACCCCACGCTATACCACAAGGAGAACAAGCAAACTCCAGACTTCTAAGAACGCTATCTGACAGGCTTAAACACGCACCTGGAATGACAACCTGGTTAATGTTTTAAAAGTTCAAGGGAACCCCATTGCAACCCCAGAAAAATACATTTACAAAGCGTGTATGACACTCATTTTTTACTCTTGCACATTGGAGTTTACCTAAAACTGTCTGTTAAACTACTGATTTTCAGCTTGTGGAGACACATCAGGCAAAAACATTGTTTTTCAATATTGAGGTTGTGGATCATTTTGTTTCTGCATTGTGTATTTTTTTTTAGACTATAGTGGAAAAAAACATCCAAAATACACATTTGGTGTTAAGTTTCATGCACTTTGTCTATTTGCACTTGCATTTTCTCCTAGAGGCTGTTTTGTCCGACTTAGAATTTTTTCAGACTTTGAACACCTTCACTTCAGTAGCAGTTACACACAAACTTTGCAGTTAATCCTATCTATATTCTTAAAGTTTTTCCAGAAGGGGTTTGTTCATATATCATTCATAGCCGCATATATGTAATATATTACTCCTAAAAACTTGGTGATGCTGAATTAGAGTGATTTTTTTTAGTCCAATTCAGGAACAGGTGGTGAGACTCAGCAGTAAACACTTATACTTCACTTGAATAAAAGTATTTGAGGTACCTGGATTGGTAAAAATCAATGCACAAACAGTAATTTTCTCATTCGTGCGGCATAATATAGTCACTATTACGTGGAGCAGTGTCTGCATGTCCCTGTGGTCATGCTGTGGGCTGTTACTGTTCACACTGAACTGGATCGCACATACAGTCCTATAATAAGCTATCACACAGAAGAGAGTTTCTGATCCATTTTCAGTGAATAGCTGTTTGATATGTTTTCCTGGCAGGATGTACACTTACGTGATGTTATGGCCTCCTACAGTGATCCCATTGTGTATAAAATCCACATATTGTTCGTCCCTTAAGATTTAAACACCAGGCGGGGAGGATCTATGCTGCTGTTGCTGCGACTCGACGGGCGGGGTGCAGCAGAAACCCTTCCTGTGCTTCTGTAGCTACCTTTCTAGTCCCAGCATGCTTCATCAGGGCCAATTGCCCCTTCATTCCCCACTGCTGCTGCAAACGTTTATTAGAATGTGTCTACATTCTGAATGGTCTTACAATGAATTAAAGTTACATATAACTAAATGCAATCAACTTTGTGGTGGACCTGTCAATTAGCCCATAGCCTACCTGTCGTGTAAACGGTCTTGAGAGTGGATCTACCGGTATATTTATTAATAGGCTGAAGCTGTGCTACCATTCTCTAAGTTTGATAAGCAATACACATGTAAAAACAACGTTGTATAACTAATGTACAGAGTTACGTGTGTAAAGAAACATCACTGAATTCAGTAGGCTATGTGAACGGAAAATTTCGTCTGTCTAGGGTGTTGGCGCCACCGTGTGACCAATTCATAACATTGCATAATGGAAGTGAGTTAGTTTTGTTTCTAACACAATAAAACATGACTGACGTAAAAAAAAAGTAATGATGAATAAAAGTAACTGAGTGTATCTATTAAAGTAAGTAGCCTTAAGTACAGAGTTGATGTACTTGACTTCTATTTCATGCCACTTTAGACTTTTCAGAAGGAAGTATTGTACTTTTTACTTCACTACTATTTTACAGCTGTTAGTTACAGGTTACTTTGCAGATTGATATTGAGATGATACATTAAATGTAATGAAAAATGTGATTCATTTTATGTTACAGATGTTGACATCCCTTTTCGAACATGTCTAGTGTTATGTTGAATTTTTTCATGTCGTTCATTTTCTCTCTCTCTCTCTCTCTCTCTCTCTCTCTCTCTCTCTCTCTCTCTATATATATATATATATATATATATATATATATATATATATATATATATATATATATATAATATATATGTATATAACATTATTCCAAACACAAAGAGCAACAGATGATAGTTGTGCTTTAGTGATTAGGCCATGATCAAGAAGGAGTGGGACAGCTATACAAGAATGCGTTGAATATTCACAGCCACACACCTAGGGACAAGGGAGGAGGGGAGATGGGGGGGGGGGAGGGTTAGAGAAGATAATGACAGACAGAGTGGGAATAAAGATAGACATTTATTTTTAAAACCATCTGTTTTGTGTTGAATGAGTAGATACACTGTTCCATCAGGTTGCCATGTCAAAAAGTATTCTGGTTTAACTGCATGTATGAACTTTATATGTATGTGCCATTTGAACATTTTATGATGTAATTTGCAAGTGGGAGGACAAAAAGAAATAGAAAAGAAAACCATTTGTCCAAAAGCTAGATCGGTAGACAGGAAGAGTCAACTTGGAGAACAGATTCATATGTGTAATATCACATGGAGTTTGAGAGCGTGTCACATCGCTGTGTATTGACTAACTAACTTGAAGCTGATTTACAGTATTAAAGCTCCACTGAAAGCAAAACAGACAGAGGGAGACAATTTTATTTATTCATGCTGTTTATTGATCCCCAGTGGGGAAATTACAATTTGTTAGTTTTTATTGAGATGGGTGTTCATTGGAAATTTCATTCAGATTTAATGTAAAAGTTCCTTCAAATTGACAATAAAGTAAATGATAAAGTATTTCTGATTTCTGATTCTGATCTGAAATTGGTCTTTCACTTTCTTTTTGGGCATTACTTTTTGTTGTTTTCTTGCTGAGAGTGAGATGAGAAGATTAATACCACTGTCTTGTTTATCCGTTAAATGTGAAGCTACAGCCGAGAGACAATTAGCCTAGCTTAGCATAAAGACTAGAATGGCGAAACACCTAGCCTGGGTCAAAGGCAACATTTGCCAATCAGCAGTTCTAAAGCTCACCAATTAACATATTACATATTGTTAGTTTATTTTTTTATTTGGTGTATCTGTCAATACCTGATACTGATCTGATACCGTTGTTTAATTAATAATAACCTGTATACCTTCCACCTTTCACCATGTGGAAAAGCTATCAGACTTTCCTAACTAAACATTACTTTCCTAACTAAGACAAAATAACATAGCTGTAATGTACTGAATTTGCATGGTGCCTTTGGGTGCTTGATGGAATTGGTAGTATTGTACTTTGCAGCACTACCATCACCCCTAAGAACATTTACTTTACAGACATTGCAAACAGATGACAAACTAGTTGGTGTGGCAAATGGGAAATGTCTCCACACAGCCAACTTTTTCGCTCACTCCATGTTGCTTAACGATAAATTCAACTCTTGCAGCATGCGACACACATGCTGCTGATGTATAATGTAGGATGTGCTGTGACAGAGGGAAAAAAAAACTGGATTGGACGATTTCCGATCACCGATCCAGCTAATTTGTCAATCTATCGGGGCCGATATCGAATCTTAAAATCAGACCGGTGCACCCCATAACTACATACAATTTATCAATTAGGTAGCATCAGAGGTAGGTGGATTTTGTTACTTGGACAGAGTTAAGCTAGTTGTTTCCCCTCTACCGTACAGACATGAGAGTGGCATCAAAGTGCTTATCTAACTCAAGGCAATAAAGCAAATAGGTGTATATATCCAAATCAACATTTTATATAAAGAGCGAAAAGAAAGTCATGGATTGCAAGTCTGTGAGCATGTTCAATGGATTGCATGAATGCACCAACGTGTGCTTTACATGTGTGTGGAGCCTCAGACGCAGCTGTCTGGCCTGTTGGATTGCGCCTATGTCATTGTGACTCTATTTCTGGACCCCATGTTGTTCAAAAGGTCAGATAAAGAAGCATAGGCATCCTCACAAAGCAGAAGGTGGGGGTGTCTGGTGAAGGGGGTAAAGGCGGATATCCACAAACCAACACACACATCCCAAACACAGGGGCAGTGCTGACAGAGACTGGGAGCAAAAGGGAGACAGGGAAGCCAAGCAGAGTAGTGAGAAGCAGAGAGTGAGACATTGAGTAGGCTTCCTGTGAAGAGGATTCACCTCTGACTAAATTAAAAATTTCTAGGAAAGATAGAAGTGATCATTTTAGAGTCCTGGGGCATTAGTGAAAAAGAAAGTCTGATTTGACCAAAGATCCAGTGAATAAACAGACATTTCTGGACATTATGGATGGAGAATCGCCCAGCCAAAAGACATCTGGGGCTACAGAGACGACCAGCCAGACTGACGCCAACAACAACAACAACAGCAACCAGGTCTGTGGTGTCTTTTTTTGCATGTTCTATTAAATTGCAGCGTGAAAGTTTTCAAATTGTTTTACGGCCCGTACACCAGGAATAGGCAGTGAGTGTATTTGTGACCGTGGCAGGTGTCGTGTTAGGACAGCAGGCCACACAGAGACACACAAGTTATGCAAAGTATAATGCACATGTGCACAAACACACACATGGAGTTTCCTATTCCCTCTGATGAGTCACCGGTGCAAGGCCTGACCTGGTGTGACTGTTCTTGCAGTGACATGTCACCAGGTATATAGTATTTCAAATATGATCACGTTGATTTCAAAAATGAAAAATCTGTAAGCCACATTTTGTTTTGATGAAATCTGAAATCACTGAAGATTTGAGTGAAGTTTCAAAAAAAAGATTGTAGGACCCTCAACTGATGACACATTTTCTTTTCTTTTTTTGAGAGCCAAGGAGGTTTTGCTTGTTGATTAATTGTTGATTTGAAAAGTTCTCATTGGGATTAAGTTTACCTGAATTTTTGGTTCAGTTGGGATTTAAAAACTACAAAAGGCAAATGTTTCATCGGAGAGTTGAACCTCTCAGCTTTATTCAAACAAGTGAAATACTCAACAAGTCCCAGAGTAGAGCTTCAGGTCTCAGATTACATTATGCTCTTTGGCTTGATGACAACATTATTCTTATAGTAAGGCATGGACCCTAATTTTAGTACATCTTACATAAGGTTACCTCTCAAAAAGATTTGATGTTCTTAATAATTCAAACAAGACTGTGACCAGATTTAGTAAAAATCTTTTTTAGTTTTGAATTCAATGAAACAGAAACCTAAATGTGAAACTGGAGCAGGATAACAACCGAATGCACTCATGTATGTCCTTTAATTAATATTGATACATAACATTTTAGATAATTCATTGTCAGTTTTGTGTGGGAATAGTAAACATTTCAAACATGCTTCAGTGAAAACTTTCTTTAGTAGTTTGCACACCACTAATTAAACTCTTCATTAGCTCCCAGACTGATAAACATGTTTATTATAAATAAATGAAGTGAGGCAGAGGTCATGGTGAGCTACAGAATGTACTTTCACCATGGATTAGTAAATGGACTGCATTTATATAGCGCTTTTCTAGTAACACAACTACTGAAAGTGCTTTTACATTGTCCAGGTGTACATTCACAAACATCCATTCACTGGTGGCCGAGGCTGCTCATCAGTATCGTATCAGTATCGCTCATCATATCAATCATATAGATTAATATTCCCATATATTTACACACCGCTGGAGCAGCATCGGGAGCAATCAGGATTAAGGGTTTTGCCCCAAGGACACTTCAACATGGTACTGCAGGTCCAGGAATAGAACAACCACCCTTCCGATTGATAGACAACCTCTCTAACACCTGAGCCACAGCCGCCCCTGTCAGGCTTATTTTAAATGATTTGTATGTGACACATTGATGAGTGAACAGGTGGTGTAGAGCTCCACTTGGTCTGATAAGAAAAATATTAAATAATGTTTATAAGCAGATGTAAGATACATCATCCTAATAAACAAACAAATGTTTTAGTATGTCATTTGGCCAAAACAGAAACAGCTGTGGCCAAGGGAGAATGATTATATTGAAAATTGGAATAATTGTACATTACAAGCCGATATCCACAAACCATCAAAGTAAGTCCAGTGGAATAAGCTCAATTTGATTACATTTTAATGTGATGTACAAGTCAATTTCAAATTTAGACACTCTAAAAGATGAAAAGGTCAAGGCATATTGGTCAACAGATGTGCAGGTTAGAAGTAGATGTAGAAGTGTGATTTGTACATATCTACAGAAATGTGTGCAGATGCACAAACACACATTGTAACTTTTATCAGATGGATTTGATGCTCTATTTTATGCTTGTCCTGCAGACAGATGAGCCAGAGCTCGAGGAGAGTAAAGACACAGGGGGAGAGCTTCCAGCAAGGGAGACAGTAGAAGGTCATGGGGTAATGGAAGTTGGGGAGAAGGGGGAGGAGGATTCAGTACCAGAGCAGGACGAAGAAGGGGAGGAAAGAGCTGGAGATACAGACAAGCCCCAGACTCCTCACCTGAAACATGTTGACGATGACGCTGAAGAAGCTGGACACGACAAAGACAAAGCCTGCACTGATGTCGACGTGACAGATCCTAAACCGACAAGTGGAGAAAAAGATGGGGAGGGAGAGAGGAAGGAAGACAAGAAAGGTGGGAAGGGGGAAGAAGTAAAAAGTTGTGAGACTGGGAGAGATGGCAAGGAGATGATGGACAAAACCAAAGAGACAGCCAGAGTAAAACAGATGAAAACAGATGAAAAGGCAAAAGGAGCAGAAAAAGATGGGAATGAAAGAGTAGCAAAAGGGGCAGTGAAGAAAAAACAAGTTGAGGAAGAGAGTGTAGAAACAAAAGACAAGCTTAAGGAGGTAGAAAAGCAAGGGAAACCCAAAAGAAAGAGTGGTCCGCCCTCATCTTCTCTCTCCCGACCAAGACCCTCTGCACGCTCTATTAGAGCAGCTGCTAAAAACGACATCATTGCCAAGTTCCAACAAGGTGCACCAGAGTAAGTCATTGTACGACACCCAGTACCTCATATAAGTAACAGCAGGGTTTCATTAGGACATCTGCAATATTGTGACATATTTTTAGGACACCAACACCCCGCAACTTCAAAATTACGAGGTCATCCATGGCTGCGGCTACAGGAGCTTCAATCAAACAGAAGATGCTTCAGTGGTGTCGCAACAAGACTCGCAGCTATGAGGTGAGTTCAACCCAAGATATTAATCACCAAATGTCAAGATTTCCATCTCGATTAGGGAACAGAGAACTTACAGAATGATATAAATAAGCCTTGGTGTGTCCATCTTCATGTCCTTTGACCTTTTAGGGTGTCAACATAGAAAACTTCTCCTCATCCTGGTGTGATGGGCTGGCATTCTGCGCTCTGATCCATCGTTTCTTTCCTGATGCTTTTGACTACAGCTCCCTGAATCCAAACGAAAGGGAGAAAAACTTCACTCTGGCCTTCCAGACTGCAGAGTATGGAGTATTTGATTCCCTTATTTTCATCTTCATGTTCATGTTCAGTTTTTCATGTTCAGTTTTAGCAGTTTTTAGTATATTCAAATTAAAGCAGTTCGAGTCAATATTTTGTAACAATAAGCTATTTGAAATGACAATGTAAAACAATGTGACACTATGAAAGGGGTTGTTCGTAATAATAAACACACAGAGAATTATCACCTGAATTGGCAGCTCTTTTTGGCTTTATAGAGCTTTATAGTGAGTTTTAGCTCATTGTTTAGCTGTTGGACTGCGAGTTTACCATTTTGGTTCACTCTCACTGTTCTCATAATGTCTTCTTCAGGGAAAACCCACTGCACACTGCCTGCTTAACAGCAAACATCAGACAGCCACAGTTAGCAGCTGGTAAACATGGTTGAGCAGCTAAAGAGACAGATAGTTCCCTCAGGGGTTGGTGGAGAAAAAATGGAGAGTAAATATTGGACTAAAAGGGTGGCCAAAAACACAACTCCACATGAATGGTTTAGTTGCTCATAACAGCTGGATGTTGTTGGACACTTTTGCCATTTAACTTACAATGTGATGGTACAACAATGTGTTCATAACTTGTTTCTACTTCCCCCAAGTGGCCAAAATTAAGCTTTTGTAGGTTTAAAAGTGCTTTTTTGCACATGGAATGAATGAAAACTTGAACCCCATGGACCTTATTTCCTCAAACTGGAATGTCTGACTAGAGGAAAGGATGTCAAATTTCTCAGAGTGGATAGTTAGAATTGGCTATGTTGAATTTTGCTTTAAGTGCAATTTTCTGGATAAAAGTCTTTGTCAAAGAAGGCTGCTGCTCACCAAATATTTTACCCGCTAAACTGACAGTGTTGCCCTGTTGATTCCTATGTTGCACATTTAAAATTACCACACCCAAACAGTGAGAAGGTCAGGACTTTCTCTCTCTCTCTCTCTGTGTATTTAGTTACTATGTCACCGCGTTGTCTCATCTCAGCTCTCGCCCTTTTTTTCCTTTCCTTTCCTCTGTTCCTGTTACCTTACTCCCTGGCAGGTCCCTGGCCGACTGCTGCCCTCTGCTTGAAGTGGGTGACATGATCATGATGGGCAAAAACCCGGACCCCATGTGTGTGTTTACATATGTCCAGTCCCTCTGCCACAGCCTCTCCAAAATAGAGAAAGAGAGGAAGGACAAAGAAAAGGAGGAGAAAGACAAGGCTTGTAATGAGGGAGAGGAGAAAGACAAAGGAGAGGAGTCACCAAAGAAAGACGGGGGGGAGTCTTCTGAGAACGGGACGTTGGAAAGCCAAGAAGAGAAACAGGGAGATGTTACAGAGGCTGCTGATGAGGATGAAAATGCACCAAACAGCTGTGAGATGGAGGGAGATGGAGAAGAGTTAGTCCAGGCTGAGTCCTAGAAAAATACTGACATTAAACAGAAAGACTGAAAAGACCAAAAGTATTGTCGATGGTTGCGGTATCTCCAATGAATTAAGTCTTAGTTTGGTGTTGGAATAACTGTGTGATATCCTGTTTGAAGGTGTATATGCTGTGTTGTTGTTGCATAATTTGTTGTGAGCTGAGCACATAAAGAAAGAAATGTTAAATTCATTTATTTGCTGTGTGTTCATAGCTAAAAATATGTGTAATATATATGTATACATATAAAATTGATAAACTTGTAAATCTCTGTGTTGAAAGGATATGTGATGCTTAGCCAAGGTGAATGGGAATGAATTACGACAACAATGCGATAGAGGATGTAGTCACAATGGAGACGTGTTGTCTTTTTTGCCAGAGAAACAAATTATATTACATTCTATAGAGAAGTCCAAAGTTGTAGCAATATAATGCTAGTAGGCCTATGGGAAAAATCGAGAAGCTTTATAAGAAGGTTCTGATGTACTGTATATGAGACAGTTGCCGAAAAAAGATTATGAATGTTTTAAAATGGGTAAACACCACCACATTAAAATGTTTAAATCCATTGTAGAGTTTGAACCAATTAGGTAATATATTGTTTGCTTTATTGGTAGCAAAGCTATTGTTGTATATTGTTCAAGAGAGAAACGGCAGTCTATAAAGAACTGGTTGAACTTTGAATAAATAAACTCCATCCGCTCCATTAAATGTGGAAATTAATTTAATCTCATGGCCATGAGTTAATTAAATCGTGCAAACAAATTGTATCTTGTGGGCTCACAATATCATTTTGTGGCCTCAAAATACCTTTCTAAAATCTGTCCTTGATCCTTCCTGGAATCCATCCAGAATAAATTGAATTGATACTGTCCTGGCTGAGATTGGTAAAGCAGGTAGGGAATGGTAGGCTACCTTGTGGGTATTCTGGGAACAACAAGTAGAGGGGAACAGGACACACAGGAAACGGTGATAGAATGTTTGAAGGAGATAGGACTATTCAGTAGAATTTAGTGGCGTTTTTTTTTTTATTTTGAGGATCAAATTCCTGTGATGCAGTCTGGTTATAGTGTTACATATTCCGATACAGTAGGTGGCGGTATGCACTTAGAATTGGTTGCAACCCGCCATTAAATCAAAGGAAGAAGAAGACACCCAAAGGCCATTGTGTTGTCAGTTTTGTGAGTAACCCAAGGATTGTGTCGCTCGTTTTCCATCATAATTCTCGTTGGCAGCAAAGTATAACGTGTCTACAGACATGGCGCCGGGCAGTCTGGATGTGGAGTCGCAGCTTTTGTCCATAATGGACGTGCTGGTGAAAGCGGCGGTGGCGGAAATCAGTCAGCTTTTCTCGCTGAGCTCGGCGTCTCTCCGCCTGAATCTAACCCAGAGCCTGAAGGAAAACGAAGCCCTGAGGATGAGGATGAAGGTGATGAGGAGCGAGCTCTTCTCTCTCAAGCTGCAGACCAGGACCAACCGACCGGTGAGCCGCTTTTCCCCGATCAGAGGAAGTACACCCAAACCACGGGCTAAACCCCAAGGTAAGTATTATATAAATAAGGAGTAGTCACTTACAAATAAACAAAAACAAAACTTAAAGGTCCCATGACATGGTGCTCTTTGGATGTTTTTATATAGACCTTAGTGGTCCCTGAAGTCTCATTCCTAAAATTCAGCCTTAGTGCAAAATTACAGCCACTAGAGCAAGTGCCACAAGTGCTTGGTATGTGCCATTTCTGAGTCTATAGCTTTTAAGTAGGGGGGGGGGGGGGGGCAAGGTGAAGGCTGGGGGTGTGGCCTTGACCAACTGCCACTTTGCTTGTTTGAAAGCCCTGATGTCTCTCTCTCTCATGGGTGGGCCAAATTCTCTGGGCGGGCAAAGCAGAGAAAGGGAAGGTAACCTTGCTTCTTATGACCTCATAAGGGGAATATTCAGATTGGCCCATCTGAGCTTTCATTTTCTCAAAGGCAGAGCAGGATACCAAGGGCTCGGTTTACACCTTTCACCATTTGTAGCTACTGGGTGAGCTAAGGCAGGCCGGCGGAACTCATATTAATGTAAACCCAATTTTGCTCAACTCAGATTCCAACCAATTGTGATTTCCGTGGCTTTTTAACAAAGTTATTAGAAATATTCTATTAAAGGACTATTACACTAACCCATTAAGAAGAAAATCTATATTGAAAGAATTTGGAGAGGTTAAGAAATGAAGAGAAAGTTATATCTCATTTCCTCTTAGCTAAAATAGGTCAACTTTAAAATTGTAAATAAAATCTACTCAACAAACGAATTCTTAAGACTGGGATTCAATTTTGATGCAAATAACTGTGTTTTTGCGAAAAGGCAATTGAGAATCTAGAACATATATTTTTTCTGTGTGAGTCGGTGCAATCTTTCTGGAGAGATCTGCAGAGCTGGCTTCAGACCAGGGAAATTGAGATGCCACCTCTGACAGTGGTGTTTGGTGTTTTTGTTGAAGATAAGAAGGTAGATTTTATTTTCAACAATTTGATGCTATTAGGAAAACATTTTATAAATAAATTTAGACATTTTGTGTCTTAGCTCAATTGGTAGAGCATGCACACATATATAGAGGTTTACAGAGGCCGCAGGTTCAACCCCGACCTGCGGCCCTTTGCTGCATGTCATTCCCCATATCTCTCCTTTCAAGTCTTTATCCGTCCTTTGACAATAAAGGCCTAAAAATGCTCAAAAAATAATAATAAAAAAATACATCTGGATTCTGAATAAATAACAAAAATAAAGAAAAGAAAAAGCTTTTGTTGGGTGGGTCCTCTGTGAAGTTTTTCAGGGTTATTAAGTCCCATCAATGCTGTCAAAACTACCTGATTATACTTCCGTCCTTTGCAATAAATTGACATGCTACTTTGAATTATGCAATAAAAGCTCCTTAATTTCAAGTACAGTAAAAAAATAAACGGGGAAAGTTCGTCGCCCAAGCGTTCTTACTTACTTCCCTCATCAAAGTCCCTTTCATGTACTATTAGTCATGTAAATTAGACATGTCCATTTACATATATGAAACTGTTGGCGAGTCTACATGATACAAACCTTCCGTGATGGGCTGGTCTATGGGAGGTCTATGGAAGATGGCATACCAACTACTATAAATAAATAAATAATACTTTATACGCAGGTGCCCCAAGGGGAAGTGCTCAACACATTGAAAGATCTTATCAAGAGCGCCACCATGTGGCCAATTATGAAGCTCTTAATCTGTAAATATTTTTACTTTACAGCTAGGAGCATGATGAATTGATGAACAATTTCCAAATGTGCTGCATGTTTAGGATATTGATGCTTTTGGATATTGGTCTCTTTTCCCCCTCTAGTTGTCATTAAGGCACCAGTGGCTGAAAAGACGGGTGGCGAAGCTGCTTCTATTTCTCTACAATCGGAAAACAAGACTTCCACCACTGCCTCTCAAGTAAAGGTAAATACAGTACAAGTTTCAGGAATTCATGTTTTGTTAAAAATGTGGTTTGCTCATACATATGTTTTCTTATTTGTCAGTTTGCAAACATGGAGATCCCAGATATCATCCTGATCAAAGATGAAGATGACGTTGGAGGATGTGGGCCAGTTGTAGGTGGGTAAACAACAGATGCAATAGTATATAGGTTTCAATATATTGAAGCATATGTCAGGTCGGATGTCACTGTGTAGGCTTTAACCCTTGTGTTGTCTTCCCATCAAAATCAAAATCAACGCTTTTTATTGTTTTTGTTTTTTAACTTTTAATGTTTTTGTCCCTTTTTTCATCACTTTTGACGCTTTTTTCAATGTTCAACACTACGTAGCACTAACTTATTAACTGTAATTTTACAGTTATTCTTTCAAATTATGGTCAATAAACCTCATTTATAGGAAATTATACGTAATGTTTGATTTAGAAAAGCAGAAATTAGGAATTATTTAGACTAAAATTAAAGGAATGGATGTTGATGGATAATCACAGACTGGAATATGTCAACTTTAACTCAATACTATTTCAAAAACACGTCAATTTGGTTTTCAAATGGTATAAAATTGAATAAGACGCCCCAAAATTAATGAAAGTAGAGATTTGTACTTGCCAAAGAGCGTTGTGTGGAATCCATCATGTTATTTTGGGGAATTAAGAAGAACATTGACACAGGAAAACGGGTCAATTTGACCCGAGGACAACATGAGAGTTAAGGGTGATTTATTACAACACCATGTGCATTGAAATATGATGAATGGCATGATTTAGCCAACTGTTTTTGGTCAAGCACTGGCTGATTCAGTACGAGAGAGGGCGTTTTGGGTAAACATCACTGTAGTTATTGTATTTAGGTCAGTCAGTCTTTCAGTACTGTTCAGTAATGTTATATCAATAATGTTGCAAATAATTCACAGTATTAAGGTTTCATACACAAACACTGATTCTGATGTATTTTTTGTGGTTTGTCTTCTAAGGTCAGAATGACTTTGTCAGCTCCAGTATGCAGGGTGATGTTTCTACAGGGACTCCGAATTTAGAGTCCTGCCTGACTAGTGATAATAAGGAGCTGAGAATTGTGAGTGTTCACGGACGAGGGGAAGGACCTCTGCAGGAGGAGCGCGACACTCTCTTCACTGTCTCTGAACTCCAGGCTTTTAGCTCTCTGTCTCCTGACCATAACGCCATCCATGGCAGTCTCCAGAATTTCACCACTGGTGCTAATGACAGAGCCCCGATGAGAAGAATGGAGGATAACAGAAACGGCCAACTGGAACAAAATCATTCCAACAAAATAGCTTCAACAGCATTTAATCCTGCCATAAATACACAAATAGGAGTTGATGGTCAAGTGGGGCACCCTAGTCTTGTCAGCCAATTTGCCCAGCAGCAGAATGTCTTCCCTCACGGTGTCAATAAATCTCTGGACTGCAGCTTCTGTGGCGAGCACTTCCTCAGCCGTGAAGACCTGATTGTTCACAGGGCCAGTCACACCGGAGAATCGCCCGTTCTTTGTAACTTTTGCGGTAAGTCGTTCATCAATAAGAATACACTGAGCATCCACATGCGCATTCACACTGGGGAGAAGCCGTATGCTTGTACGCAATGTGGGAAACGCTTCACGCAGAACGGCAGCCTGAAGATCCACCTGAGGACCCACTCTGGAGAGAAGCCGTACACTTGCAATCAGTGCACTGCGAGCTTCAACAACCCCAGCAACCTGCGCAGGCACATGACCACACACAACCCTAATGGAGTGCTCTGACCATTAAAGATACAAAGTTTGAAGATTAATGCAAAGATTTTACATTTTTAAGCATGTTACTTTAATACTGACACTTGTGTCACACTGTGTATTTGGGGAATGTGTGTTTCCTCCAGTAGCTTATGTTCTTGTGTTTCTAGTTTTGGTACTGCACAGGAAACTTGTCATGCTTCAAATGTACTTGACAAAATACTAGTACACCGGCGTACATATATTGACAACATTCCAGTAAAATCAATAGATTGTGGATAGACTAGAGAAGCCCTGCAATAAGAAAACATAATTTTTTTAAATAAAAATGCCTTTTTGTTTAACCTTTGCTTTTTTATACTGGCTGAAAAGCAGACACACGAATGCCTTATTCATCATTCAAGGAAAATATGCAATACCTAATTTAATTCTGGGAAAAGGACCATGACACAACCACAACTGTAGCTCAATGCTAGATGAGTAATTGTTCAATTTGTAAATTTGGCTCATTATTAAACCTTCTTAGTTGCTATCTATTTTTTTTTTTTTGGGGGGGGCATTTTCTAGGCCTTTATTTGTATAGGACAGTTGAAGACTTTAAAGGGGAGAGAGGGGGAACGACATGCAGCAAAGGGGCGCAGGGCGGAGTCGAACCTGTGGTTACTGCGTAGAGAAGTAAACCTCTGTATATGGGCGCCCGCTGTACGAGGTGCGATACCCAGGCGCACCTCAATTGCTATCTTGACTGATCTGACGCCATGAAAGCTTGGAGAAAACCTTTTGCAGGTCAGAGAGGGACTGGGATTGCTAAGTGTGCCAACGATGCAGATCTGGAAGCTAAAATGGCCAGAATCATGAACAGTGACATTGAAATAAAGAATAAACATACAATTATTGATAATTGATATGGATAAAAATCAATTGTGTTATATGACAATAATATTGTGATAAAGTAAATACTCAAGAAACTGTCAATCTTAAACACTATTTAAGGCCTGACAAATTAAGGTAGGGCTGCTCAATTATGGAAGAAAATCCTAATTACAATTATTTTGGTCAATATTGAAATCACCTTTATTTCACATGACGTATTACCTTTTGGAAAGATATTGCGTTTATTGAAATGAATACAAATAACTAGTTAAACAGATCAACGGTGAAAACTACATAAGTGTACTTGCTAAATGTGCAAAATTGTTTGTTTTTTTGATTACATTTTTTTTGTGATCTTTTGGAGCCAACATCAAAATTAATTGCACAGCCCTAAATTAAGGTATTCACTTCCATATACTTATGAAATATTCCCAGATGCAATGATTAAGCTTCAAACCTGGATTTGTCAATATAAACCTAACTTATTAGGAAGTAAAAATGTGATGAGCGGCATATCTGACAAAAGGATAGGCTACACATTTAATCGTCTTTCATTTGTGTGAGTGTGTTTCATTTAAAAAGCAAACTACCTCCAGTGTTGTCTCTCTTTCCCTCTTTTTGTTCTCCCCATATAGTTTCAGACAGAGCAATAATCAATGTAGTGTGGATTATGTCTGTGGATTCGCATTGTGGATATTCAATTATGAATAAATATAATTATTTTATTTTTTAAGTTTTCAACGACTGAAACATCTCTCATTTTCCACCTCTAGAGTGCAGCATTGTTTGTATGTATTTTGACTCAGGATTACTCAAACTGTAGCACAGTGGGGGGGGGACTCATAAGGAAACTGGGGGGGATTCCTTGCATTGTTCCTCTTACCACAATGCCCACACTTTATTAAATATCAGGATCCTACATGTTTGGCTTTGGTTTCACCCAAGATATATAAAGTCTAAAATATATCACACTAATAACACAACACTAATAGATAGGAGGACTGCAAGTACAATAATAACTGTAAAAACCAAGTGAAAACATGGTTTAACGTTGAAGTGGTGCTTTGTAGGCGTTGCAGTCATGCAGCGATTCCTAAATAGTTTAGTGGTGACGCATGATTCATAAAAAAATCTAGTGATTGCAGACCATCAGTCTATTTACTGATCGGGCACATGCGGAAGATGTGATCACTAGTGGCTTCTTGTGCCAGTAGTTTTCTCGTGTTGGTGTGGAATGCTATTGTACTTCCGCAAGAAATGCAGCTTCCTCTCCGGTCATTGTTGTTGGGCAATCAATGAAATGACATCAGTGTGTGTGGTGTGTGTATATGTGGGAGACGGAGAGGGAGCGACAGACGGAAATTATGGGAGGAGAGAAGAGGCGGTTTTAGGTAGCCTATTTATTCTACTACTGCAGCAGAATGTAAATCCCCCTACTACTCTTTTATAAGCATAGAGTTACTCATGTCAGTCCATCTGTTTTACAAGCTTGGGTACTGAATAACCGTGCCTGTCTAAAAAAAAAAACATAACTAAAAACTTTTAAAAACACCTGTATGAGAAGAGGAATTCTACGTGCGCCGTCTTTACCGTAAAGCCGCTTGTTGAGCCCGCCCTCTCTTTGATAAAAAACTGTGATGTCGCTTCGTCTTTAACGAGCTTGACCCAGAAGAACCCAGGGAAGGAGGGGAAAAGAGGGGAGAAAACACACCATAACGGAATAGTCTGGAAGGGGTCGGGACAAGGTTTAAACGAGCAAGGTGAGTCAGTTAATAAATGTTACCAGATGGCTGATACAGCGGGGGCCGCGGTTTCCCCCCACAGAGAGGGTGCACTGCAGCGTTGGCAAGGAGTGGTCACATCATCGACAGATCGCAACAGTCCCCTAGGCTAATGTTAGCTAACGATGCTAACGTTAAAAGTTCGTACCGTGACCCGCGGTTCCGTTGCCTACTGTGCATACTGTTATAACCGATTCAAAAGAGTCCATGAAACCAACTGAGAACACCGTCTAAATTAGCTTAAAAATACATCTTAGCCCAACGCACGCTAACGTGCTGCTAATCTGTTTGCTATGCTAACGCTAGCTTGGCTGTTGGCACGGCTCTCTCTCTCGGCTATGTGGGTTATTGTGATGCTAACGTAGCAAGACAGCCAAACCAGGTCATGCGGGTGCTGCTGAACGAGCATTCTGACCAACTGGGCTGATTTGATCTTAAACATGTCATTTATTTGGACAGTAACGTTAGCACAAGCATCGAGAAACAATGCTCAAATACGCGAGTCTTTGTTCATGAGAGTCATTTTATACCCACGTCTTATTGATAGTGCCTAACACTGCCAGCTCTGCTCGTTGCTCCTTCTCTAGGCTGCTAGCTTTATTACTTTAGCAAATAAATACACGACAGCGTGTGGGTTTTTTGCTGGTTTCAGGTCAGGGAAATGCTAACTGTTAGCGCTAGCGCTTTCAGAAGGAGAGGAGTTGGACTTCCACAACGAATACTAAAAATTACGACAATGTGACGGTCAGACGTGTTAACAATACTGAAGTAGACCGTCCCTTTATGTCGGGTGATGACCGTTTTACCAGTTTAAGCGGATAAGTAGATTTCCTCGCGTCTACGGTTATCATTGGCAAGGAGTCCCGGAGAGAACAGTGTACCTAGGTCATAGTAATTGTAAACCCCGCAACTATTTTGACAAAACATTTAAACGTTGAGCCTGTTTTGTTGTATTTCAGTTTGTCTAAAGGGTAGTGGTCCTCTTGTTGTAGTCTTGGCATACGGGCTGGGATGTTAAGTTTGTCCGCTTGTGAACCTGTTAGGTGGGTCCTGTGTGAACTTGTTGTAGAAGGAACATGCCAGGGTGGGGATAACTGTCAGCTTGAGTGTGAACAATTAAACTACCTTTTACCCCTTTTTTAAACATTGGTTTCATGCAAGCACGTGCTCAATATTGCAGTGTAGTTAAGTGCCTTCCCTTTGGGCTTTTGGACTGTTCTGGTTAATACAGTACGTGTGTAGGTATAGTTCACGGGCTGTAGCTTTTATTATGTTCTTCAGGTGCCACCACTAATAACACCATGTGTGATTGAACAACCAGGTATCAGCCTTTCCTGACTACTTGTCTCCAACTGTTTGATTGTTGATGCATGCCCCCAACACCAGCTGTAATTGTGTCTGCTCTCTTGCAGGTTAATCCAAAAAGAACCTAACCTGTATGTGTGTCTACTTAGTTTGTGCATGTTAACATCATGTGTGTATGTGTTGAGAGGTAAGTGGATTAGCGGGCTAAAGCTTCAATCCCATTACAGGCCAGGCTCAGTTTAAACCAGCGCTGGTGGCATCACACTGACTTTTCAGCTAACTGCAGTGTCCCTTACCCCAAGCTGCATGAACATATGTGCTTTTTGACAGTGAATGGTTTGTTTCAGTCGGATTTTCTTTTGCTGCTGATGGCAGGTGTAGGCGCTTATTGCATTAACCAGAGTTTCATTACGTTGACAAAGGCTGTATTGTTGGTTACATGTGCATATCATCACAGATGTCTTCTGACAGGGTTTAGTGAGTCATGCTGACTGATGGCTGCAGAATCAGATGGAGATACGTGACTCGTGGTGTGTCAGGGCCCGGTCAGATGTTTGAGGGGTGTATGTACGTTGTTGACCTCAAAGCACTGCTTTTAGATTTTGACCTTTTTGTTGACATTGTACATAACCTAACTCTTTCTCTGTGCGCTCTTGTTCACTCACCCTTTTAAAGTTTTTAAAAAACATTGGGCTTTGCTCCTAGGACTGCAGCTAAGGATTATTTTCAATATTGATTGCTGTGCCGATTATAATCTTTTCTTTTTTGATTAAATGTCAGAAAATAGTGTAAAATCACCATTTCCCAGAGCCCAATGTGATGTTTTGCTTTATTTTTATTTTTTTCTTATTTTCACTTAGAAAAAAATAATTGTATGATTTTAATAATAAATAAATATAAAATATCAGGATTTATTGGTTAGACTATGGGAGCAAACCAAAAGGTTTACAAATATAGCTTCTGAAAGCAGAACAGAGAAGGGTAGATGGAGAACAATAATAGCAAAATGGGAAGTGGCTTGTGGTCGTGTGATCAACATATTGACCATGGGGGATTTCACCGCAAAAAAACTTCCTCCAACCATCAGTTTATTAAAGTGTACATCATAGACCTTCATGGTTTTGTATGCAAGCAGTTATGTATAGGGAAAATGTTTGTTGGTGACCTTAAGTATCCGCTTTGTCCCTTAACTCATCTCTGATGTAGAATCCGTAACATCCTGTTTCTCAGGAAGTGGGTTATAGGGGAAAGGGGAGGGGAGTGGCAATGGGACAGCACTGATTGTTTTCATTGTTCAACGAAACTCAACGCACACTTTCAAGGCCAAAACCAACAGCTGTGAAAGGGGGAAGACGGGTGGAGAACAGAAGTCATGAGTGGGTCAAAAGTGACATAAACTCAACTCTCCTCCAGACACAAACACAGATTCACTCAAATGGGTCCAATAATATCCTCCTTGCTATCCAACACTTTAACACTTGCGTTCATGCTCTTGGTTGCACAAACTACTTATTGTTCCAACCTCCCGGACTGACAGCTGCAAATTCCCTCCTCTGACTGTGGTTAAAACACAGACACACACACACAGACACACACACAGACTTAGAATTAGGTTCCAAAACACTTGCCAAGAAATATCAATCACAGTTTCAAATTCATCTGGCATAGATGACAGTTGCGCTTGTTAGTGAAATACGATAGCATGTAGCGAGTTAATGATGGTTATTTGCTCTGAGATAAGATGAGGAGCGAGGCAGTGTTTAGCCCGCGTGATGTGGCATAAAATAATGGATGATGCCAGATGATAAGAGATTGAAATTAATAGTTTGTCTTTATCTGTGTACTGGGTAATTTGGGTAAAAACAGATCTCTAAAAGATTATTAGACTGTGCCCTGGAAGGTCAGTGGCTGAGTGGGTGGGCTGCTCTGCTGAATTGACAGGAGACAATGCCAGGAATGCAAGACAATCTTTTATTCAGCTCTCCTTTCCTTATCTTTACCCCACTCATTTGCTCCAGTTTACATTCTCCCTTAGTTATTTACTGCCCGTCTTTCACCTTTTTTGTTTTTTTGCGGCTTTTACTCTGTTCATCTCCGTCAGTGCGTTTACATGCAGTTTAAAGAAACAATTATATTCCCATTCAGGCAATATATGTGGTTGCTGGCTAACATTAACGTTAGCTTGCTTATTCCAAACGATGTGTCTTTATGCGACACTAGTTAATATTACAGATAATAAGTCAAACATTTAGTTAAGTTAATAAAAATGTAACGTTAGTTGTCGGCCTGTCAGCTGGTTAGTTAGTTAGCTTGCTCGCTCGCTAGAGGGCTGGCGGCCCGCAAGGCCGGTACCGTTATAGGGGAACCAAGGAAAACAAGAAGTAAGGCATAGAGAATTAACAAAATGTACATCGCTGAAAAGTTGTCGCCATTCTTCCCGCACTCCCAAGTTTCCAAAAGTTAACCGGAGGAAAAAGCCGTTCTCTGACCAGTTATACGCTGGCAGAGCGCCACCTACTGTACCTGCGGTAGAGTTACACCCGTTCTTCCCTGCTCATGAATACAGGGAACACTGGCATAACCTGGTTATTCACTTATTAACCACAGTTACTGCTGTGCATATAAACGCACTGTGTATGTCTGTAGTGGATAATGTCAGCCTTGTCCTGGCTATGACCATATATAGTCATGTGTGGTACAAGACAGCGGTGTGTGATTTGCGCAGGTGGGAAGTTAAAGCTTTGGGGGTGAGTGTGTTTCTGTGACATCATGTTTTCCTGACAGTCAGCCTTATCTGCCATGCAAATCCTGGTTTTCGTTGTGACAAATTCTTTTTGTGTTGTGAAATATCAGCCACTCCTTGTTTTCTCATCAGGACAACCCACTTTCCTCCCTTTTTTCCCACACTGGGCACATCCTAAGTAATGAGTTGTTTTTTTTAAAATAGGCAGTAAGGTGTGTGTATGTGATTTAACAGGAACAGATGCAGCCTCTCCATGCTTCACTTGACCAGCTAAGGGGTGTCTTAATAGTCTATGTGATATCACTGTGTCTGTCTAGTTTGTAGAAAACAAATAAAAAATCTACAGTGGGTTAAACTGTGAGTCATTTGTCACCATTTCTCCATTTGCACCTATGCTTGTTAACCCTCTACCTGTCTTGCACACAAACACCTGCTGCCTGAAATGTAAAGGCGGGTCAGTTTGTTGGCCAAATCGCCATGGACTGGCATTCCAGATTGTCAAAAAAGTCTGTTTGTGCATGTTGGCGAGACAGAGAGAGGTATGAGAAACTGAAATTTGGTCACCCCACCTCTACCTTGTCTAACCGGTTTTGTGTGTGTGTTTGGCTGATGGGGAGCTGGGTTGCTGCAGCAGAGGGCGTATCAACAGATAACAGGATCTGAGTCTCCACTTGTTTGGCTCCGCTATTACAATGTCTTTCTCTCAGAGCACAGCCAAGATAACAAAGACACGTAGAGAGAGGGATAAAAGGCAGTTAAGTTGAGAAAACAAGAGTAGCGGACTGATGGATGAAGATTAGAGAGGAAAAGCTGGAAGAAAAGGCAAAGTTAAGGACAAAATGAATTGATAAGAGAACATATGGTTCTTGAAGGATGTTAGGATCTCTAAAACCCTCTTTCTTTTTATGCTGACGGTCGATGTTCTCTGGCCCAGAAAGAGCTGCAGCTTTGTCAGCTTCCCACAGCTTGCTGCCGTACGCAGGCCAAATGTTGAATAAATACAGGGTGTGTCTGAATGCTGGAGCTACTGTATGCCTCTGTCTCTTACTGTTTTTGTTTTTTTTGCTCACAAATTCAAACACAACCCTGTTGACACACTTGTACGGTATTCTCACTATGTTGCTGTTTTTCAAACACAGGTGCCTTCATTCTTTACTATAACATTTCTCCCTCTCTTTCTTTCTTTCTTTATTATTCTGCTCCCTCCACCTCTCCGTTTCTCTCTCCCTGCAGTCCATTCCTCCCTGTTTTCTGGGCTTGGTGGTTCGGTGACCTTCTATCCATGAGCAACTAGAGCTCACCTCTACGACCAAACCACGCCCACAGGTGAAGGTGTGTATTTCTGTTTTCTTTTTCTAAAATAAGATTTTTGAGTGTTTTTGTGCTGGTGTTTGTGCTTAAATCGTAAAGGCTACAGCCTGACTAATAAAGGATTTTTAAGGCAGATACCGATACAAATATTTGATTATTTAAAAATACTCTATACATACATACATACATACATACACACACACGCCTGACGATATTATCGGTCTGGCTCTAGTAAAGTATTCAGCTCTCCATGGACTGAGTGTGGTGTTAAGCTACCTCCTAAAAAGTATAAAGTGTGCTTCTCTTAACGTAAAACTGGCCCCATTCTCTTTGACAGTTTTTGTACACTGTAGATCTTTTTTATCCCCATAAATTGGTGGTTTAATTTTAAATTCATTTTTCAAGTGTGGAAAAAACGGCCTAAACAGTTGCCCCATTGACTTTAACATTAATTGTACATCCATGAAATAAACATGTAAATGCAAACGAGATTTCCCATATTGTTCTAAAAGGTGGAACAAGAGTGCAGTGTTTAATTTGAAGGGAAGTTTGCTTGTAGCGTCATGGCAATACATCAATGCTGTCTACTCACTGCAAAGGATTTATGGAAAAATCTGTCTTTGTCTGCTGTTTTTTTTTTAATAAAGTAGTTTTTGTTGTGGTGTCAAAGAGGGTGAAAAGCCCAGAGGACCCATATATGCCTTAAGTGGCAATAACTTTATTGATCTGCATGCAGGGGATGATGATATTGACCAATATGTTAAATTACCATCTTCAAATCATCATGATCAGTGTGTTGCAGTGTCAATGATCAATGCAAGGGTTTGAGAATCCCCCTCCCTCCATCATCACTACCCTTCTCCTGCAGCGTTTGTAAAGCATTGTCTACCGTCAGACCTAAAATGTACTATTGTGTGCCATGTGAATTATGCACTAATTATGTAGTTTATTATTCTGCTGAATTTTCTTTTCACATCGCGCCACCTTGCAGTGATGTGTTAAACACACCACCTCTTGTGATAGAAGTCTTTTCCGCGTTAACTAGGGAGGCCACACCCGTCACTCATGACAACGCCGGTGTTAGTGATCAGACATTTGACAAGAAAATATGTTTGTCAGTAACGCTCAATATATGCAGAGGGCTTATTTTGATCTCTGGCCTTTCTGCTCGAGCTTCCCATGCAGAGCTGGGCACAGGCTGCGAGGTGATCGCAGGAGGCTCAGGTTCCCCATTCAATTTTGCCAAATAGGTGATTTTTGCTTTGACACCAAATCCTCTGCCATTAACTTGTCATTAAACTCTCCTTACTCGGTTCATGGCTCCTGTTACTCTGTGCTGTTGTTGCTCTACGAAGCAGACACTTTCAGTTTATAAATATACCGGTGGCATTTGACTTTGATAAGACGGTAGTATTTTTGTAGGCACTGTTATGCAGCTGTCGCCATCGTCCTGCTACACGTCCTGCGATGCCCTGTTACATCCTGCGACACTCTGTGGTGCCCTGCTGTGCCTTGTAATGCCGTGCAGTGCCCTGCTATGCCTAGAACTACTACAAACTACTATTTTTAGTCATTGTTCCATTATCTTTTATTGCCACTTTTCATTTAAACTGCAACCGGCCGCCAGACACCGCCTACCAAGAGCCTGGGTCTGTCCGAGGTTTCTTCCTAAAAG
>NC_045742.1:16302786-16302901 GCF_008692095.1 Etheostoma spectabile
GTTTTTCCTCGCCACTGTTGCTTGCTCTGGAGGGAACTACTAGAATTGTTGGTTCCTTGTAAATTATAGTGGTGGTCTAGACCTACTCTATCTGTAAAGTGTCTCGAGATAACTC
>NC_045742.1:16302911-16303696 GCF_008692095.1 Etheostoma spectabile
GTTATGAATTGATACTATAAATAAAATTGAATAGAATATGCAAAAATGAAACAACGGTGAGGGCAAGTAATGCAATTTGTGTAGAACCGACCACCTTGTAACAACGAAAACTCGGACTATCATGGCAAGCCTAGTGTTAACCTGGTCAAATATTCCTAAAGGTTTCTCACACCGCCTCAAAACACACAGACAAGTCTGATCGGTTACATGATTGGCCTCCGCAGCATGACGTGGGGCTTTTTTCTCCAAGAGTTGAGTCTGTCTCTACTTTTTTCCGCACGCCCGCTGCATTTTCTTTTGCGTGTGCCCCTGCGGCAACCCCCACCGCAGCTTAAATGCACCACCCCCATTCAAAATGAATGAAAATACCAGCGTGTTTGCCGGACTGTTGGACGGCCGACGCTGGCAGTCTAAACAGGCATTAAAGTCTTTGTGTGGGGGAAAACTTGAATGGATGAGTCATTACAACTTGACAGTCTTTCAAAGGAATAGATGTTGTACAAAAGAACCATGTGCAGTTTTCATGTCTGAGTTTCAGCCAGAAACATGTCTTTACAGTTGCCACTGTTGTATATTTGTTATTGAGTTCAAAAGATGTGTTGTGCAATCCCAACGATGCCGATTACCAAAAATGGATTGCAGCCTCAGTCCCCAACCAAATCAGATGAAATAATGGGTGAAATACCACTGTCTACTTAATATCAGCCCAGAAAATAGACACCCACTCCCTGTGCTTTAGTGTGTAGTAGGCTGCATGGATGTGTGTAACTCTCCCCCCCCCCCCC
>NC_045742.1:16303706-16315627 GCF_008692095.1 Etheostoma spectabile
CCCGTCTCCCCATGGGGCGGTGTAGTGTGTATGGAGCAGTGTGAGAGCGCAGCAGCTCTCCTGGAGTCGGTCAGGGAGCAGGAGGTGCAGTTTGAACAGCTGACCCGGGCGCTGGAGGAGGAGAGGAGGAGAGTGGGCCTCCCTGCCACCAGCCCCTCGGCCCTGGGTCGCCCCCTCCCTCACACACAGGTAACAGCCAGAGTCTCTCATTGGCGTTTACAGCCCCCTCCATCTTTCACTAAACATCCAATCCATGGATCATAATTTTCTCCGTCCAATCCTCAAAGTTTTCTCCCGCCAGCCATCCATCATTCATCCCTTCTCTGCCTGCCTCTTCTCCACCCGCGCTTTGCGTGTGTGCGGCGTCATTAAATGGCTATTTTCATTGATTCAGTGTCTCTAAAGTCCTTCCGTCTTTTAGCGCTCATCTGCTAACATATCCATTCATTCCTGCCTATAGTTCCACTACTTTCAACATGCCTGAGATGGTCATCAGCACACATTTTCTGCATGCCTCCATTGTCACTCACCGGATACACACTGACACACACGTAATCACCTTTCGTTGGCCCCTGCTGTGGAATTTTAGTCATTTTCCTCCATCTTCCATGTTGCAGCATGTCGTGTTATGCAGTGCGGTTATCTGTCGTGCATGTGTCACACAGTCCTCCATCCAGTGAAGTTTTCCCATTCATAATGAAGGACTTCGTCTTTTTATTTGCATTTAAATCCTTTTATCAAGCCCTTAAATGCATTACTTCTGTTACTTATTACTACTTCTGTTAAAAATTGTTATGCATGAAATTATCTTTTTGTGTGTTAAACATCAATGATGCAAGCTCCTTGAAGAAATGGTTTACCGGTTACTAAATCACTGCTGTTCATGTTCTATTCACATTTGAGTCAGAACCGGTGAGGTTCTGGCACCTTTACTTCAAATATATTACTTGGACTAATGCAAGTTAATAACAATTTAATATCAATTTAATAATTTATTTTATTGTTGAATTTGACCATTGTGGACAATGTTGTAAATAACTGAGCAGGATTTCTGTCTAATATATTTAGTTTTTTGTGATACGGTACATTGATATGCAAGGTGATTATAGTTTCTCAATTGATTTTTTCCATTAAATTTTCCTAGATAACAATATAGATTAGGTTTTTAGTTGATCAGCTTTTCTGTCTTTAGTTTTAAGGCTCTCACTGTTTCTTTTGTTCAGAGCTGAGTTATTTGCTTGGACAAGGTCCTACTGTTGCCTTCTTGTTTCATATTGTTGTCTCTACCAAAAAACCTGACAATCAGAGCGAGTGGTAGACTATGCTTGGTTGCCTGCAGGCTTTGGATAACCGTTAAAGCAGAGCCATTATCAACACAGAAGGTCAGGCAGTGCCATATTTACGGGTTGACGTTGAACTATACTTTCCAGCACTTGGCATTGTGTACACTTAGTAGAATAGTTTTAAATCTGTATTTTCCTTTCATTAAGGGCTTGCTGACCTAGATTAAATCTTATGTTTTGTCTCTTTAAATCCTTGGAAGTGACTTATTTGATTAGTGTGTGGCATTTGAAGGATGAAGGCTAAGAAAGCAAGAATCTGTGTTTTTGGCCTTGTGCTAACTGCTTGTTTTATTTCTAAAATTATAAATACCGATGAAGATACTCAACCTTTGCCAGCCACACAATCTGTGCCTTGCTCCAAGACCATGACGGAGTTGTTGTATGCAGATAACGGTAATGAGGTGGTAATAAGTAAGGATCAGCTGTAGTACACTTACACTTCCCATTGCTTTAAAAAAACAAACAGCCCTGCCTCCTTGTGGCCATCATATGAAGGAGGAGTTGGTAGTTGATAAGGTTCATATCTCTTGATTTAGACTGAAACGGTTAGTAACTGCGTCCGGTAAAACAGTTGGTGGGAAAGATTCCCATAGTATCCCAAATACGCAGCGCTCCACATTTGATTCAGCTTGTGACTAATACTGATAACTGAGGCGGTTATATTGCTTGAAACAGTGTTACTCAGGGTTCTGTAGAAAGTGTGCAAGTTATACAGTGTGACAGTCATTGGTTATGTAACAGATTACAGCAAGAGGAAGATGATTGGCTTCACTCCAATGTCTGCCAGTGATTCACAGGCCATAAACATGCAGGGACAGTTTGGCAGTGAATGTGCTTCAGCTGCAGTAATATCATCTGGCAGGTTGTAAGAAAGTAGACCGCACTGGCTACTGGGAGACGTGCCTTTACCTCACTTTTATGTGCTGTTCAAGCAGAATTGTTTTTACATCTATTTCACAGTTGTATATTTCTCTTTTATCCCAGAACGGGCGTTTAGGGGATGCAGACATAGACCGTCTGAAACTGACTGACTCCTACATAAACGGCACACAGGTATGTGTGTGTATAGTTTTATTGTGTACGTTTTTTTTTTCTCTTATATTCATAGGAGTAAATTCCAGAGATTTAAAAAAGAAAAAAACATAATATGAATGTGTGCCTCTACACTACAGTACAGAATGGTGGACCCTGCACACGGGGCTCTGGATGAGAGCTACACACCAGAGGACGACTCCCAGGAAGTACACTCTGTCTTTTCTGACGACGGAACCACTCGACGACCAGACAATGGCGTAAGTGATTGTGACACATGCACCGTAATATCATCAGACTTTTTTTTTCTTGCAAAAGCTCTTGTAATAATCAATTTGATAAATTGTATTTTTGTGTTTTTGTTGTGGCTGAACTTAGTGTTATGGAAGCATCCAAGGATCTTACGCCACTTGATTATCCTTTGCTATAAACATCGTTTGATACCTCACTACCATCTTGCTCTCCCTCAGATGAAGAAACCAATCTCACGCACAGTCCTGCCCTCTGACTCGATGTCCATCGACGGAGGCTTGTCGGTGTCTGGTATGGGCGGCTACAGCGCCACACTGGACCGTCCTTACAGACAAGCTGGACCAGTAGATTACCCCACGGCCACAGTTCCCAGAAACTACCACTATGCCCCTGTTGGCGGTTACGGCGACTACCGGGGAGGCCCACCATCAGAGGCATACACTAGCCTGAGCAGGGGCTCGCACATGGACGACCGCTACAGGTACAAGGCCCCTGCATGGGGAAGTGCTGTGAATCCTTTCTTTTGATTGGTGTTTTTAACATTCTTAAAATGTGTTGTCTTTAAGCCAAACTGTAGTTTTTCGTTTTCATTAGTGGACAAAAGGCACAATCCCCTGTTTGGCTTTATCAACTAAATGTGTCCCACTTGTATGTCTCTTACACACTAACTCTGTTTTATAAGGTAATGAATATATGTTCTATGAATGAACTATTTGAACCAGATTTGTCATCACATTGTTAAAACAAGACGGGAATTTCCAACTGTTATTCATACACAACACTAAACTAAGCACTGTATATTTGCTAAACAGAGTTGTTGAAGTTTCATTCCTTTTTTTAAATGTCACTAGAATATTTACTCAATATTTAATTATTTAATATATTTACTCATAATTTAACAGACATTGTGGGCTAAGTGTTTTAACTTATCTTTTATATTTTTTATTTTATGGGGAAAGTTAATGGACTAACCATTGTACTCTACACTGCAAAAAGGGGTGTCTAAAAACACTAAATCTGAGGGAAAAGGTACTCAAAATGAGTGAAATTATCACATCAGATCATTTCACTTGAAAAACTTGCTTGATTTAAGATTATAGTGAAAGTTAACACAAAACAAGAAATTCACTCTTAAAACAAGATAACACTTCTAAATCTAAGTTGTTGTTTTTTTATCTTGGTAAGAACAAAATAATTTGCAGTGTAATCATTAATTATGTCTGAGATTGACCAGAGGAGAATTGATGATTGAGAGAAAACCTTTGTTGCTTACTGTAGACACACATTCCTGCATTCACACCAGTCAGTCCTGCTTTTAATCCTGTTCAGAATCAGGACTGTGAAGCCAGATATGTTCCTACAACTTAAATTAGAAATTAATCTTCCATTACTGTAAGTTGGGAAGGGGATCACTCAGCACAGGATCTCACTTCAACATCTCTCACTTCTCTCGTTACCTTCATTACCCCAGGACAGTTGACGGCTACAGGACCCTGGACTCTGGCTACCGGGCGCCAAGCCGCCAGCAGCTTGACCCGTATGCAGCACAGCCCCAGGTGAGCCGTGGAATGAGGGCCTTGGGCTCAGCGTTGGAGGTGCGGTACGGCCACGGCCACTACGGCCTGGAGGATGACCAGCGCAGTGTAGGATATGACGACTATGGCATGGGGCCTCCACCCATGCACCCTGGGGGCTATGGTACCATGCCACGCCTAGGGCCCGGCACCGGTGGTATGGACAGACGGAGACTCAGGTAAAACACAAACGCTTTGCTGTGCCTTCATATAACACTTGTTTTTTCAAGCAGACCATGTATGTGAGCAGTATGAGACATTGAATCTGTTTCTAAATACAGACCCAACAAATGTTTCTTTATCTCCTTCTGCGACATGCAGGAGCTGTGAGGATACTTTGGACGGCAACATGGGAGGAGTTGATCCGTATACCTGGGATGTTTCCATGCCAATGGAGAGGGGGAGCATGGCTTCACTGGACAGCACACTGAGGAAGGCTCCGCCTGGTTCGTGGAGACAGCCAGAGCTGCCGGAGGTCATCGCCATGTTGAACTACCGTCTGGACCCTGTCAAGACAAACGCTGCCGCATTCCTCCAGCATCTCACATTCAAAAACGATAAGGTGAAGCAATAGTCACATTTCAAATACAGAATAACTGTATTTAACAAATGCTTATTTATCGTTTTGTATTGTCATTTGGCAAATCCTTGACGTGAGCTTGATCATTTTGCGTGTGTGTCTAGGTCAAGTCAGAGGTGCGTCGTCTAAAGGGCATCCCATCCTTGGTGTCACTGCTGGACCACCCCAGCAAGGATGTGCACCACTCGGCCTGTGGAGCACTGAAGAACATTTCATATGGGCGAGATCAAGAAAACAAGATTGCCATCAAGAACTGCGATGGAGTCCCCGCGCTGGTCAGGTTACTTAGAAAGACCCACGACCAGGACCTCACTGACACTATAACAGGTACCCACATCACATGATGCTTGTTTTGATTATTTTCTTTTTTTAATATGTACTTAGTTATATGTTGTTGTCTTACTTCAAACACACACACATGATGATTTTTGTCTTAACAACCTACACATAGCAAGCACATCCAAATATTTACAGAACAAAAAAGAGGAAAACAAATAATTGAATCCAACATGGATGAGAAAAAAGGTCTCATTTGTTATATTTAATCTTTTTTTTTTTCATTTAATCAAGTATTATTATAGTGATAGTAACCATATGTGTTATATCATCCCAGGCACCTTGTGGAACCTTTCATCCCATGACTCAGTAAAGATGGAGATTGTGGACCACGCCCTGCATGCCCTGGCTGACGAGGTGGTCGTTCCTCACTCTGGCTGGGAGCGAGGGAGCAATGGAGGAGAGGAGAGCTGCAAACCACGCCATCTGGAGTGGGAAACCGCCTTGACCAATACTGCTGGTTGCCTTAGGTACACAAGGGGGTCACTAGATTTCATTCAGAAAGTCAAAGGAGAAAGAGTATCTATTTTGAGAGAGAAACCTGCTATTTTGTGCTCTCCCTCTGTCCAACAGGAATGTGAGTTCAGAACGCAGCGAGGCCAGGAGAAAGTTGAGAGAATGCACAGGATTGGTGGATTCACTCATGTACGTTGTGCAATCACAAATCAACCGCAAAGATGTGGATAACAAGGTACTTACACCAGATGACATATTTTATCTTGTGAAACCAAAGCACTTATCTTTCTCTGTCTCCATCTTTGATCATCTCATCCCTTTTATATTCTCTTCCTGCAGTTGGTGGAGAACTGTGTCTGCCTCCTGAGGAATCTGTCCTATCACGTTCACCGGGAAGTCCCCGGCAGTGAGCGCTACGCAGAGACCACACCCCTCAACCAGGGGCCTGCCCCCGCTAACAAAGGAGGCTGCTTTGGCTCTCGAAAGGGCAAAGGTCAGTGTTGGACAGTTTTATTTTACTGTCTGCGAGGTTTGCTGTTGAAAGATGGGTAGCTGCTAGCGCCTTTGAGCTTGTTGGTGTCGCTTTTTTTCACACTCTACCACTGTTTCCCTTTTTTTTTTTTCCTTCTCTCTCCTCCCTCCATTCTCTTACCTTTTACCCCTGTCTTTCTTCCAACCCCTCCTTCACTTCCTCCTTTCTCTCTGCTGTGTTTAGATGAGTGGTTTTCAAAAGGTAAGATTCTCCTCTTGGTGTTGGTGAACTTTTGAAACTATTGACCACTCTGCCATCAATAATTTTACTTATGCAGAATAAAACTTTGCTACAGCAATAAGAATGCCCAATAATGTTGAATTCACATCCAGTTCATGAGCATGATCACCTGCTGTCAACGCAAATTCAATTGCATGTTCAGTGCTTGTTCCATTGGTTGCATGGTCACATTTCACGTAACAATGTGCCAGAGTTAAGGAATGCAGATAACTTACTGCTCATCTCGACCAGCTTCACATAATCTATTATTTCTTCAGTTCAATCTTTAATGTGCTGTCTTTCTTTTTTTCTTTTTTTTTCCTCGCTGCAGGAAAGAAGGATGGAGATGATGGGAGTGGAGATCAAGTCGACATTCCAAAGAGGACAACACCTGCCAAAGGTATGCATGTAGTATATTTTCCCTTCAAATAATTTATTGATCAAATGAATCATTGATTAGTCTTTAAGGTAGCCTGCTTATGTCAAAATTATACTGTCTGAGTGAGTGGCTGTGTAATGTAAATGTTGTCAAAGGGTATACAAGTAGGGTCTTTGCGAACTAGCGATCTGCTGCGCATGTGTAGATTGCATCCTCCAAACACATAGTATCTATGTTACCTGTGTGTCCGCAGCTGTCTGTGTATGCATCCTTTCCAGAGTATGTTCAAGCCTTTATATGCCAAAGTACAATGTCTCATGTCCCATTTAGCACTCTTTGTTCTGCTGTCAAGCTTTATTTGCTACTGCTAAACACAAGATAAGATAAAAGAGATAAGATCTAGTTCTGGACTAAGGACCTTTTTCACCAGATATCTGCATTAAGGTTTGTATCAGTCTAGGAAATTGCTAAATTTTTCTTTAATTCTCCAAAACTTGTGTGTGTGTTAATCCCACACGTTGAACCTTTTCAAACTACCAGGTCTAGCTGGTAGAAGCATTCTTTGGTAAGGGCTCTATGTGTGTCCTGAACAAATGTTGAAGTTTGTCAAACTTGTTGTGAAGCTAACACCCCTCTGTCGACCTCAGGTTACGAGCTGTTGTTCCAACCAGAGGTGGTTCGTGTTTACACATCGCTGCTCCGAGAGAGCAAGAACCCCTCGGTGCTTGAGGCCGCTGCCGGTGCCATCCAGAACCTGTGTGCCGGCCGATGGGCTGTAAGTACCATTTCTTAACAAACTGAGTCTCTGCTGTTAAAAAAGAAAAAATATTTAAACATGTTTTCAGGTGAAGTCTCTTAATCTGAATCAACATTTTGGGTCCGTTGAAGTAATTTTAATCTGAATAGTCAGTTGTGACGAGGTCCATGATGAAGTTACTGGAATACTGCTGTCAATGTAAATCAAATAAATTGCTCCCTCTCTATCTGCTTGCTCTTCAGTATGGTCGGTATATCAGGGCTACTGTGCGTCTGGAGAAGGGTCTTCCCATGATGGCAGAGCTACTGGCTCATGGCAATGACCGTGTGGTTCGGGCAATGTCCGGGGCCTTGAGGAACCTCTCCATCGACAACCGTAACTGCCAACTGCTCGGTAAGAATGTTGTATTGGGTCTCCAGAAGAACCACGAAATACTACTTTATTCTCAAAGAATAGAACACTTGTATTGTGCTGGATATGTGCATGTATTTTAAATGCAATAATCTATGCACCAAAGTGTGGATAGGTTGTTGGACATTTTGGATGTTTGTGTTTGTATCACACCAGATGCATTTTCTTACCTCACTGCGTGCCTCCTGCAGGTTTGCATGCAGTGCCTCACCTTGTGGCCAACCTGCCTGGAGGCCAGAATCAGTCTGGTCGCACTCTATCAGAGGAGACTGTGGTGTCTGTATTGAGCACACTCACTGAGGTGCTAGGCAACAATGTGGAAGCAGCAAAGACCCTCCGAGCCTCGCAGGGCATTGAGAGGCTGGTGCTTATCAACAAGGATGGGTAAGTGTGTTCTGTAAAATGAGCTAAGAATATACTAACAGTAGGTAATTAATGTGTTTTCTGGGGCTTATATAATTTATAGCAATAAATTACTCGAGCGTTGCATACACAATGCTTTTTATGATAGTAAAACAGATAAAACAACTTCTTTGGTAGTTTATGATAAACATTCCTATACCTTTTATGGAGCCACCCTCGCAAACTAATACATTAATCCAATATTAAAGCGCTTCACTATCAAAGCACTTAGTCTACAAAGGGTTATTCAAGTTTTTTGGTGAAAATCAAAGTTAAATTGCAGGGGTTTTCCTTGCTCAGAATGGGCTTTTGGGGAGGGACACATTAAGCGAGGGGTCTGGGGGTCCTCCCTCAGGAAATATGTGTCAAACACTTCATTTCCTGCATTCTGACACACTTTTATTCACCAATTTATGATTAAAACGTCTTTATTTATTTGAAGCAATCCCATTAGTGCTAGTTTTATAGTAGAGTGTTCAGGTCCAGTCAAAACAATGCAGCTTAGCTGGCTACCAGCACCAGCCGCATGTGTAAAATATAGCAGCTGTGGATGAGAGGGGAGTTCTGGTACTGGCGATTTTTCTATGGCACTGGCTAAAACTTCTTTTGCGGGGGTGTAAAAAAAAGTGCTCTATGCGGGGAAAAACCCTGAAATGTAAATGCGTCCTGTCTAATTTTACCAGCTAGTCAACTTCTGTTGAATAGGTAGATACTAGTCACTCAGACACAAGCTTCTTTGAAATAATTTTATTTGTTGAATATTTAATATCTCTTAGATGTTGATGAGTTTTTTTTGTCACTGGCATGAACTGTGCCAAGATATAAAGCCAAGCAAAATCCTTTGGTATGGACATATTTCTGTGTATCCTACAGCAAGCGCTCAGAGCGTGAGGTGCGGGGGGCCGGCCAAGTGCTGCAGCTTGTCTGGGCCCACAAAGAGCTGCGCAAGCCTCTTGAGAAAGATGGCTGGAAGAAGACTGATTTCATGGTCAATCTCAGCACCACAAACGGCCCGAGCACACGAGCCAACGGTACCTATGAAGACAGCACCACGCCACTGCTAGACAGAGGTCAGTGTGCAAGACATAATTTATGGCTGAAAACATTTTGGCAGCCTTAAACCCAACATTTAGAAAGTTTAGTTTAACTTGTGACTCTGTTTTGCTTCATTTTAGGGGAAAAGAGGGACATGATTCCACTAAATGACCTCGGCCCTGGTTAGTCCATTTATCGTTGCTTTTTATCAAGACAAATTCATCAAGATCATGAGGAGATGTATGATTTATTTCTCATTCTTGTCGTCTAATTTCCTCAGATGCCTACTCTACACTGGACCAAAGGGAGAGGAGACACACTCTGGATGAAACCACAGACACATTGCCGGTATTTTAAATCTTTCTCACGCACATTCACATGTCTGTCATGTCGGATTGCTCACTCAACTACACTAACCCCTAATCACCTGCACCACTATGCATACTTTAACCTTTTTTCCTTTGGCAGCCTTTAAAAATTGACACTTTTCTCACACTTACTTCCTCTCTTTCTCTCTCTCCCCCTTTCTCTGGTTGTCTCTCAGCGAGGGGTGTATGGGGGCAGAAAGGGCTCCTTGCCCCTGTTGGACTCCTACGATGGTTAGCCCTCCCCATCCCCTCTACCCCCCTCTGCATGTAACAGCATGGTATGTCCAACTCACCTCTTGTCCTGCATGGACTCTATGAGATCTGTTCCTTTGTCTCCTATAACTTTTAACCCTCAGTAAAAGCTGGTCTATGTCTATTTTGCTGTACTGAAACGCTGTGCTGATATTTAACATTATGAGGCCCGATGTGACATGTGTACTTGATTGTATAGTAGGCTGCAAGGTGCACCTAGTGCATAGTTGTCCATGCAGTCTGCCAGTGTAAAGATAACCCCAAGGCTGATAATTAAGGTTTAAATCCTCAGAATGAGAACTAATGTTTGTGCAGTAGTGTTGTTACAATACCAGAACTTTGACTTCATTACTAAAATATCATTACTACAACACAACGTCAACAAATAGAAGTAATGTCCCAGAAGAACTATTACTTAAAACTTAAAACCTTGACCCTTATTATCATAAGGGGCAAGATTCCAGATTGGCCCATCTGAGCTTTCATTTTCTCAAAGGCAGAGCAGGATGCGTAGGGCTTGGTTTACACCTATCGTTATTTCTAGCCACTAGGGGACCTAAGGCAGGCTGGGGGAACTCAAATTAATGTTAAAAACCTCCATAGAGTGAATTGTCATGCCATGGGACCTTTTTAAGGGTTTTTAACACAACACTCTGTGTGATATTTGTCCTCACAATAAAATGTGTATCTTTTCATAGTGGCAACTGCCAGAGTGTTAGTGTGTTCTTTGAAGCTATTGCCACCAGTTGTGAAATATTTGACTCCATTGAATTTTGCACGTGTCCAGGATCTATGTACTCAGCTGCCGCTCTCTTTTGTCACCTGTTTCCATTGGTCTAGGATTGTGTTTCAGTGCACTCCTGTGGCTCTGCAGGGTATTACAACAACATTTGACCCAGAATAAAAAAACAATTCAGTGAATTAGGTTTTTTCTTTTTTTTTTTATTGCCTGCAATTGAGTAACTTCATATCACTTATAGTATTAAGCAATACAATAAACATGTTGGAAAAATGAATTTGGAAAAGTTACTCAGAAATAATAATCCATTATTGATTACTTATTATCTAATATTGTAACTCTCACATCTCATTGTTCTGTATTGAAGTTGTCTTGTATACATTTTGTCTGGCTGACATGTAATTCTACTATGGACGCATGCAGCATTGAGGAAGCTGGATGCTCACAAAAAAAAATGTCACATACATTAATGGAAATTTTAATTCAACGTGAAACAGGATAACTGTTTTTAATTTGATGTGTTGCACAGTTTTAATCAAAGGCTGTGATAGTTGTCTTACCAATAACTGTAAGTGTGGCGTTATTATAGAACCCAGTTAACTTCTAGGAAAGTCCCGCCCTGCAAAGCAGCCCCCTTGGTTGGGGTTAGGCATTGACCTCAAGTGGTTATGGTTAGGATAGCCGATTGGTCAGGGGATAGGACAATAACAAATCAGGTTACGTTACCCTGCGTTAGCATGGACGGCTGGCCAATAGTAGTGTGTGTGAATGCTATTGAAGGGCGGCCTTTCTTAGACGTTGCGTGGGTACCATAATAACGTGTTGGGGTCATTTTAGTGCAGTGTTACAGGGAGCTCTAATGTGATAAAGTAACACACACAGCGTTAACCCCATCATTGTTTATAAGCTTTCTGAGCTATTGTTTCAAAGGTTACAGTAAAAGTCAATACTAGATTCAAACTACATTTAATATATTTTAGATTGAACATCTGGTTATTGTGACTGCACTATTGTGCAGTGTGCCAAACCTTTACCAGTTAGTGAGTCTTTGTGTTGCCTCCACGTTTTATTGTGTATATTACTCCCATTTTGTTTTCTGTGTTCACATTTTGCATCTGGTTTTAATCAAAGTATTTTTCTCTGCTCTTCTAGAAAAACTGATAGTGTGCATCACCCAGACTGGGCCATCCCTGCCCTACCACTGCTACTGAGGAGAGAAGATCCAGATGCACAGACTCTCTCCCTCTCGTCCCC
>NC_045742.1:16315637-16316638 GCF_008692095.1 Etheostoma spectabile
CTTCTTCTCCTCCTCCTCTCTTTTTCTCTCTCTATCACCACACAGATGGGATTAGAAGATGAGGGTTGGCATCCAAAGAAAGTGGCCATGTTGCAGGCAAAAACGTTTCAACACACACGTACAGAACATACACACCTACTTTTTAAGGAATTTATTCAATTGTAGCAACAGAAATAAATTCAGTTTTTTAAATTATAATTCATCTGTAAAGGCAATCACCTGTTGACAATCATTTTTAATTCCGGTGTTGTCGTCCTGCTTGTTTTTATTTTTCCGCGCTATTGTCACTTACGTTTTCGGTAAATTGTCATGCCAACACCTGCATCCTGATGATGAATTTTTACGTAGACTTCTATGTAGGGTATATACTGTATATAAAAAGAAAATGGGATGACTGCATTAGTTTTGGCTCATTAATTTAAATCATCCCTTTTACTGGGATTGTTGGGGGGTTCGGGTTGACAGACCGACTGCCGCCCTGTAGATTGAGAATGTTGTTTATAT
The DNA here is from genome assembly GCF_008692095.1 of Etheostoma spectabile. NCBI lineage: Eukaryota > Metazoa > Chordata > Actinopteri > Perciformes > Percidae > Etheostoma > Etheostoma spectabile. Next base: position 16,316,142 of record NC_045742.1, read on the forward strand.
AGGAGTTATTTTCCTGTCTAGAGTTATTTTCTCTCTGTTGGGATGAGCACAGGTGTAGACAAGAAAAGGGCGTGTTTGTGTGTGTGTATTTCTCATACAGTAAGTCTGTTACTGTGAGTTTGTGGAACATGAATATGGACCTTGGAGTGAGTGTGCGTGTGTGCATGGACCAGACCCATAAGACACATGTTGAATATTTCATCCGCTCGTGTTGCCGGTTTGTTTGGTGTGCTTTTACTCCTCTAACAAAGCATTGTTGTGTTTTGCCTCTTTTTGTGTTTGACAACTTTTTTTAATTTTTCAAACGCACAACATTGGCACTGAAATGTGAAGCTGGGAACATCGTACACTACTAAACCACTAAAACATTGTGACATCCTGCTTCAGGAACCATTCCTGGCCCAACTGTAAAACATTCACACTATAGACAAAACCTACTCAGAAAGTAACACTTCAGGAGGGTCTCTTGGAATAATTATCTCCTATTTAAATCCTTT
>NC_045742.1:16316648-16358358 GCF_008692095.1 Etheostoma spectabile
TTAATAATCACTACTTGCTGTTTTTTGTTTGTTTTTGCAATGTAATCGTTCATACTGGCATTTAGTTGTGCTGTTTTACAAAAAACACACTTAAATATGGGAGAATTCTTCACTCGGAGGACATTTGATTTTGAACAGACCAATTAGGGAGAAATACTGACATAATTTAATTTGAGAAGTGAAGAAAAGCACATTTTGGTCTATGATCTATTTGTTTTTAACTTTTTTTTTTGTAATTTTAATTTTGTGTTAGGTTTGTGTCAATTTTATTTTGGTTTTGTATGTACGGGAGTGGTGGGTGGGAGCATTATGCAATTTGTTCATCTTTTTAGTCCAAGTTTTAATTCTGAGTTGTTTTTTAAAGCAAAAGAGACCAATCATCTTTGTTTAGTTTTTTTCTTTTTTACTCTCCACACAGTATATTTGTAATGTTGCCTATCCATGTAAAATTATGATGTACCATTCATACCTGCCTTGGCTCAAAGAAGTTGCTTTTTTCAGTAAAGTATGTAACTGTTAAAACTGTTTTTTTTTTTATAAATAAAGATCTTTTCTTAGACCAGATCTGGCAACATGTGATTGATGTGGCTGTGTGGGGAGGAAGAACTGCTGTATCGGGTAGATAGACGCGTCTAATTAAAGTGAGGCAGCCTGTCCGGCTGGGTAATTTCATCCTCCCGCTCTTGTTAGGGCAAATAGCAAAAGCAAAAACTTGACACTATTTCAGAAATTCCCTCTCTAACATCAAAGTCCTCCATTTTGAAGGCTCTAATTACAAGGGCTCGTTATGCTATTTGTGTCGCAACCTTCTTTTAAACTCGTTGCAAACGCATTCATTTCCAAACTTTTAAACTGTGGTCCGGTTCATTTTCTGCGTAAAGCCGGTTAATTCCCAAACTCGGCGTACACATCAACACAGTTAAGTGTTGACATTTTCAGCTTTGCGGTTTTCTCCGGTTACACGTGCTGATATGGATAGCTGCCGTGCGTGTGTGCGTGACAAGTCGATGGAACACAAGGGTTGTACATAGACAAAAAGTGTCTCGGCGTTTCCAGTATGCAACACATGAAACTCATCGCACACAGATTGAGACGCAGCTGCTGCATCACGAGGGCTGTAAGTGCATGTCAGTGTGTGAAAATGTGATCTTGGTAGGGTTTATAATGAGTATGTGTCGGCCTGTGTTGCATACGAGGTCACGCAATTTATTTAGTGTTAAATTATTAAATGTAAATGTTGATAAAGAACAAAACATTTTCACACTCACAGAACTACGTAGATTAGTGTGTAAAAATGCAGGGCTGTAGCTAATCATTTGGACCTTGAGGGTTATGGCTATATCCTGGGTGTTTTAGCAACACGGGGGAGTTTATAGTCTGCAATCATAAATGTGTACATGGAAGGTATTTTATAGGCTGATCTGGAAGACGAAACAAAATTGTGATTATTTAGTCTGAAATGTCAAATTGTGAAAAAAAATATTGCTTTTGCCTTGCAATGAGGTTTCATATCTCTATACACATTTATACCTATATTTGTCTATTTTTAACCTTGTCTGTAATTTCAAAGTCAATCAATATTGATGCCTGTGAAATACTCAAATACCTTCCTTTGAGGTACATAAACGGTTTTACCCTTTTTTTTTTTTTTTTAGAAGAATTTGACACTTTAAATACTTCATGCAATGCACAGATTTTGGTTGGTATTCAGAATTTATATATACATTTACAGTGCTTTAGTACAAAATTCACAGTTTTTATTTCCCCATACAATGTCCTCTTGTGAGCTGCGGCAAAAGGATCATAGGATCAGGAAGGAATTTAACATCTGGAGATGAGGAACAATTGAGGCGATAAATACCATCCGAGACGTACATTTGAGTATTGTTTTAAGACCAAAAAACGCAAATCTATCTTTTAAAGTTTGCTACTCAGCCCTATGAAATATAAGTAAACTGTATTTACAGACAAGAGGGGTCACAAAGTACTTTACGGTAAAACAAAAATAACATAAAATACTAAGCCATGTTGCTAGTTAAAGGCTTGCATAAAAAGATACGGCCTGAAGACCTCAGAGAGCGGCCAGTAGTGTGTGCGTGCAATAGATCCTAGATGTAAGAGGGAGCTTGACCATGCAAGGCCCTATAAGTAGTGATTACAATTTTAAAATGCACTCTTAAAACCTTTTGGAAGCCAATGAAGCGCCTTAGGTACAGGAGTAATGTGCGATCTCCTGCTGGTCTTAGACAAAAGTCTTGCTGCTGCATTCTGTACAGCTTGCAGTTTGTCTATGGATGATTTGTTTAAACAAGTGTACAGTACATTGCAATAATCCAAACGTAAAAAAACAAAATACAAAAAAATAATCTTTCCAAGAGGAAGCATATACAGACTGAACAGCAGGGGGCCAAGCACAGAACTTTGGGGTACACCACAGGACAGAAGAGCAGAGTCTGCCATATACAGTATGTTCCTATGGACACAGCAGAACTCCTGTCCGAAAGATAGGAAGAAAACTAATCCAGAGCAGTTCCAGTTATGCCCACAGTTGTTTTCAGTCTATCAATCAGAATGCAGTGATCAACTGTATCAAACGCTGCACTGAGCTCTAGTAGGACTAGCACAATACATTTACCCCCATCAGCAGCCATCAAAATATCAATAGAACACTTAAGATGAGTAGTCTCAGTTGAATGGTTTTTATGAAAGCCAGACTGAAACTTATCAAAGATATTATGAGAATCCAAAACATTATTTAACTGGTTTGCAGCAACCTTTTCTGAAGGTTTCGAAATAAAAGGCAATTTAGAAATAGGCCTGTAGTTTTTAAACAAAGCTACATCTAGAGGGTTCTTTTTCAAGATAGGCTGAACAAGAGCATGCTTAAAACCGCCACGGGCCTGGCCCGGCTGAAGAGATAAGGGTGCAATGATTATTAAACGCCATTGCACAAGCGTCCACATCATTCAAAATAAAAACCGAGCTTAAGTCAAATGCGGCCAAAAAAATACCACAGTAAGCTGGTTAATCAAACGTGAGCAGGACCCTTGTTTAATAGGCAGAAGATCTTCATTCCAAACAAGATCAAATAAGGTGCATTTGTGATCACTAACAAATACATCTTCAATGCAAACATTATTAATGTTTATACCATAAAAAAAAACAGATCAAGCATGTGTCCCTTGCTGTGTGTATGACCAGAGACCTGCTGAGTAAAATCAAAAGAATCAGTGATATTTACAAATTCAGAAGCATTTTTGCAAGTATCATCATCCACATGAATGTAAAAATCGCTAACAATAATCACTCTGTACAGCTTAATAATGGATGATAAGAAATCAGAAAATCAGTAAGAAAAGATGCCACTGGCCCATGTTGCCTGGTAAACTAAAAAACAATAAAATGTATTTGAGCAACCAATTTTAGTCATCTGTAGTTTGAAAGAAGAGTACATGACTGGCAGATAAAATATTTTTTTTAAACCACAGCAAGACCTCCACCACGGCCCGTGATTCTTGGTGTACTGTTAAAAGTACAGTCCCTATAAAGTTTCTCCTTGTTATCTCCTGGGAGTGTAGATACAGGTTTGAAACAGCATTTTGACCTTCATCCAGGGAAATATAATTATATATGGGGTCATGAGTCCAAGACCCCCCAATGTATCCCCACCTCATGGTTGTTTTTCTTTTTTGGGGTACTGCATCTAAAACCTTGGGTACAGCCCTGCTAAGATGTGTAAAGTGTAAACTAAAGTATCTGTAGGTTAATACAAATATAGCTGCACCTGCCACACTATCATATTATTAGAGCTGTAAAACAACATTAATGGTTTTGTCCTCGATCTGCTACACCCATTTAAGTGACAAGTGTGTAGGTATGTCTGTGTTAGTCACTGAATGTTTGAAATGTTTGTAAGACGCACACATGCACACACCCTTCCTTAAATTTGAGACCACCTAATGCAGCAGATTCTCCCTCCCTCCCTGTGTCCTGTCACTTGGTGTCATATCTATTTAGGGCTCCCCCGCTGTTCTTCATTTCCTCTCAATTTCTCTCTCAAGCTCAAATAGAAGCAACAACATTTAACTCCGGCACACAAGATGTGGGAGAAACTGCCGGGATGATAAGACAGAAAGGAATATATGAACACATGTTCAGAGAGGAAGGATTTTTGGAAGGAATTTAGCACCGGATTTGTCACAGCGAGCCAAAGTCCACTTTCGGGACAGCACCTGGTCTGTGGGAAACCACACCACAGGGAGATAATGTGAGGCCTAATGCTTCCTTCCACACGATCCCTGAAGCTGATTTGTGGAGGACAGTGACTACTTATTTATAGGCTTAAGAGCGACGGTCTGCTCAGTCTTAAATTGCAACTCATGGGTTCCATCGGTGTCCCTAGTCCGTCCTCTTTAAACTCAGATGACGAGTCTCCCAATCGCACACAGTTCCCGGATTCCTCCCGTCACACCTCCCACACCGAGAAGCAGAGCTGCCTGAGCTACGGGATCTGGCTGGCCTGGGACCACCTCAGGCCCTTCATCCCCTTCTTCCTCATCAGCTTCATGGTCGTGGCCCTTGTCTACCTGATGCAGGCCATCATCTTCGGGGGGCCCTTCAAGGATCCGTACTTCTTTGTCAAGTTTAACAAGCGCTGGCCCCGACCCACTCCGGACCAACAGGACTCTCCAATACCTACCAAATTTTTCAGTCCGGTGCCCTCCTCATCTTTTGAGCAAGTCCTCTTTGAACTGCACAGAGACAACAAGACAATGTGAAGTGTTTGATTACAAAAACTGGAGGATATGTTTCTTTTCTCTGTGAATATGAGCTCACTAGGGATTTCACCAGCTCTTAGTGCTATTTAAAGCACACAGACTGATACAATGATTATATGTATGAGTAATTTATTATTGGCTGTGTGTGGAATGTTGTTTATGTTAAAGTTGCACTGGGTAGAAAGCAGAACAAAAACTGCAGAATTTGAAGTAGATTGAAACCTCTTCCCGAAGCTCTCCCTCTTCCCAATTTATTGCACAGGCAATGCCTACTCAGAACAGTTAATTGGAACTTTTTCTGAAATGACCTGGGATCCACTAAGGTCTTCCGAGTTTTTGTTGTAGGCGGAACATGGAGCCAAGGTGCAGAAGTCTAGTTTTCTCTCAGACAACTTGAAGTACAATATGCTGAAAGATTATTATGCAATTTTTGCCCAACAACACGAAAAATAAAGTGCCTCCTTGTGCTTTTTACCCCAGGACTACTTATGTTACGGGGTGGAAAATAGCATGTAAGACTGGGTGAATCCATCTTCCAGCAATGTGCAGCTGTGCTTCTCAAATCAAGGAAAACAAACGGTTTGCTCCAGTCTTTTTTTCTTTGCGATTGGGCCATGATTATATAACAGCCTTTTCAATTCCACAGTGCTGCACATTATTAACATAGTTTGTCTCTGTAGTAACTTTTTAAATGCTTTATTTAGAAAGTGTCTGCCTGTATGCACAGTAAAGCACCAATTACATCATACGTTTGGCCTGTATTTAGGTCTGTGACAGTAGATGTTGAGGCTTGAGCAAACAATATTTTCCTGAAGCTGATATGACGCTTCAGCAGTCTGTGGTGGACAAATAGAGTGGGAATCTTCCAAAGTATCTTTAGTTCAAAATTCACACTTATTTGACTATAACTCCACCATGGCTTGACAAGCAAACAGATAGGGGAATACTGAAAAGACAGTAACTTTGTAAATTACCAACTTGATTTGAGTAATTCAGACTGCTGAAGACTCATACTAGCTTTAGCTGAACTTCAGAGGTAATTTTGCAGAGTCGGGACTGTGGAGGAATATGTCCCCTAAATACTACTATAAGCTAAAGAAAGAATTAGTCTGATGTACAATACTTTAGAAATCATTTGTCATGTATAACAAGTTGACAGGCATGCAACATATCGTAAAACTCTAAGATGCCTGTAACACTGTATCATCATATGTTTACACCAGTGATCAAAGGGAGGCAGGCAGTAGACGTTCAGACTGTGTACAAGACAACTGGTGAATAGAAATAACAAATTGTTAATTTGTTTATTCATGTTATGCAGGGACACAATATCCAAGGTTGGTCATTAAAATTGTTTAGCCCAAAGAAGATCTTACTGTGGCAGAGTTGGGTGGTAACAACTAACATAGGGTAATATTTTCTTCTGTCACAGTATTGCGTGTCTTCAGCCACAGTAATGTGTCATTTATAGGGTTCCACCATTCTAGACACTAAAAACATCCTTCAGATTTCCAGTTTTTAAAATGTTAACAATTTTCCAAAAATGTATTGCTGTTGTCTACAAAAGAATTTGCAACATTTATTTTTCTTAGTACTATTTAGGTGAATGCTAACCCCCATTTTGATTAAAGATAGTTTATCAAAGCAAGATTACAGCATGTAACCTTTGTTGAACAGCAGCTACTGTAGCCACAAATGACCACTGTGGATTAATGATGACTATTAAAGTATAGTGTAACAGTACCACAAATAGAGAGGTCATCAAACCAGCTAAGTAGTCCCAGCTATACAGAAATACGTCCTAAAACGTTGTTAACGTTAGATAATAGCCACCATAAGTCACACGAGACCAAGAAAGCCTGTAGCAGCAAAGAGGCTCTAGTTTGTGGTGCTGCTACATTAAAGGTGCACTATGAGTTCCTGCATGGTTTCAGCGCAATTGCATTTTTGTCTCAAATTGTAGGCATCACTCCTTGATCCGCTAGCTGCCTTCCCCCTGAATATAGTGTGAAAAAGCCTGGGAGACAACACAGGGGTTGTAAACGTCAAACACTAGGGACACAGGATGTGCACCAAAATGCAACTAACCACATTTCAGCCAATCACTCTCAGATACAACTCATGTCATCAACTCCCCCGTTATGAGCATGAGCACAAACTCCCACCCTTCCCCCAACCATCTTGTCGGTGGTTGGCTGGAATCTGGTTTGTTGTATTTTGGTGCACAGCCTGTGCCTCAAGTATTTGTTTGACGTTCATCACCCCTGTGTTGTCCAATGTGACCAGGCTAGCGGATCAAGGAGAGAGGCCACTGCAATACAATTCAACAGCAAGTAAGTAAGTAAAAGTAGTAGTACTACAGTGTATACATGTTCTGCCTGTTACATCAGTAAAAGTCATGCATTCAAAATTTTACTTGGGTAAAATTACATCACACAAGTAGTATCAAAATATATTGAAGTGCGAAAAATAAAAGTACGCCCAATGTCCAAATTTATGTGAACATCACTTTAATGTGGCTGCTAATTTTTACAATAGGCCTATATCAAAATGTATTAAATACAATCTAAATATGCAAAGTAACATAGTAACTAAAATTTACAAATAAATGTAGTGGAGTAAAAAGTACAATGTTTGCCTCTGAATTGCAGTGCAGTAGAAGTATAAAGTAGCAAATACTCATGTGTGATACAAGTACTACACACATGAGTATTTGTACTTGTACTCAAAATTGTAAGTACAGTACTTGAGTAAATGTAGTTACTCTCCACCTATGGTCTGAACCATAGACTGTTAAACGCCACAAGTCTAGAGGCTAATCTTTTTTAAGCGAAAATGGATGTAGCGGAAGTGAACTGTCTTGTGTTTAATGTTGTGTTAGTAGCCTACTCTTTAACCGTTGCTGTAGTGTGTCGGCTGTGTGGTGACACTCCCGCCCCCTGGTGGCGTAGCGACACACGACAGAGCACCGTTGCTGTTTGATGACCACGCTGACCCGTGGATGACCGTCCCAAAACGGACAGAAAAAACTGAAAAACAAAACGATATAGGCTACTGTCTGTCAATCTCACATTTGGTGTATATATATTTTAAAACGAACTAATGTCATTTTGTTGACGTGGGAACGGAGTTATTATAAGGAGCATTGAGACGGTGAGTGAAGGTGTCCGTCAACTGCCCGCGTTTACACCGGAACAGCCAGCCTGGATAAAGTAACTTTAGTTAAAACTGCTCAGGTTGTCCTCAGAAGTTTAGTTACAATCAATGTTATAATGTGCATGCCATGTTAACTAGAAGGTGGTCTGTTATGACTAGTTTACAATCTTGGGGAGTTGCGCGCAGCTAGCTGGCTGCTGTCAGTGATGCTAACCCGCAGGTGTGCAGATTAGAATGCACTTCTAACGTTAAAGCACCAGTTCTTGATTAACCCATCACACAGAACTATACATCTAACGTGACTATCATCGAAGAAAAAAAGTTTTAATATAATTCGTAATGAACAAAATGCCCCTCTAACAATGGGGTTCAGAAATAAACCGACATTTAAGGCTGTTAATATCCGTTATGAAGTACTCCATGTTGGATTAAATGTGCACAATATAATACTACTAATTACACAGTTCTCTTTCAAAATGTGTAATAATGCCAGAAAACAAAGCCTATTAAAATATAACTACATTACTTAAGTAATCTGTAAACAAATAAGACAAGTATACAACTTCAGTGTATGATATAAGTCTAATACATCCAACACTCCTGCTAAAAAAAGTAGGCTACACCATGTTCAAGTAGATCTATGTAATTGGGGCTGATACTGCAATGTTTTTCTACAAATTCAGCATTAACCAAAAGAAGAAAATGTGCAAAACACAGACAAGATCCCACTCATATACATAATACATCTGATCAATACAACAGAGTAAGAGTCAGAAATTTGCTAAGTTAATTCAAATCAATATTGTATACATATGGATTGATGATGTTTGTATTGATGACTATCTGTTTGAAGTCAAGCCTTTTTCTCACACATGGATTCCAGTAGAAATTAGTGTATGACATCTTATTAAATCTCTTATTGAAGCCCTTGGTTTGTTGTACCTTTAATGAGCCGGATGAAGCACTAAGCAAAATGTGTTGCTCATGCCAATGCTAATAAAAGATTTTTTGATCATGTACTTTTATAGGTTGCATGTGCAAAACACCCATGTTTTATTGTTTGCAGTCACAGTTGCGTAAAAAGATATATTTGTACCAAATACGACCTGTCATCTTTATTAATCCCCCCTATCTGCTCCTCCTCTGAAGTGAATGGGGGATGTGGTGCTACCAAAAACCAGGGTTTGAAGCCCTCCTTCTTGCTGAGCTGCAGAAACAGCAACAGTGCAGCCAGTTCTGTGACACTCTGCTTAAGACAGAAGGTAAAAATACTGCTAAATTACAAACACAGGTAAAAACAGCTAAATTACACACACATTAAACAAACATCCTTTATTCTTGTTTCATGTTGTTGTGGGGACTATTATCATTACTGACATGTTCCTCTCCCTAAGGCATATCAGTACCAGCACACAGTTGCATTCTATCAGCTATCAGCCCCGACATCTCCTCCGCTCTGTCCTCCGCCCCCCCACTCCCTGCAGGACAGAGCCGTCTCTTGGAGTTTCGGGCTCTCGGCGCCTGCACCCTGCTCCACATGGTCAGACTGCTATATTGTGGGGAGATGGCAGGAGAGGGGGAGAATGAAAAGCAAGAGGCTATTTCTGCTGCAGCCAAGCTGGGCATCCATGGGCTTGTGGAGGTCACAAAAAGAGATTGTGAGAGCAGAAAAGAGGAAGGAGAAGGCTGCCATACGGAGGTAGGAGTGCAGACGGAGTTGCCGATGCCTGAAGAGAATGGGAGATGGAGCAGGTGGAGGCGAGAAGTGAGGGATGGGAGCAGCTTCCTTTGGAAAGAGACACAGTCAGAAGGTGAAAAAGAAACATGGACTCAGACAGAGGAGCAGCAGGTAAACACGGGTCCCCCTTCTCACCCAGCAGCCTCCTTTGACACCCTTGATATGGCTGCTTTCCAGAGTTTTGGAATGACAGACTCCCATGTTGTTCCCACTGACATTCCCTACATTCCCATATCCCTCGTCTACCCACCACATGAAAACCAACCACACCAACTCCTATCTGCTTTCATAGACTCTATGCAAGAATCCACAGCAGTTGAACACACATCTGTTCCTGTTGTGCCACCCCCGCATGACTTTGTCCCCCCACCCCTCCTTCCTTTTACCAGCCAAGCAACCTTGTGTGGTGCTGCCTCTCAGAGCTGCGGGGCTGCCCCTAAGGGAGCTTCCAGAAATGTTGCAGCAGCGGAAGAGTGGGAGGATGAGCAGTTAGAGCAGTTTCAAGGCAACATCCCAGGATATATCAGCCACTTCCTGAAACCAGACAAAGAGGAGGGCTCCTGCAGGGGGCGAGCAAGGAGTAGGCAGGGAGCAGGGGTGGGAGGTGCCAGGAGAGCCGGCACGGGTGAGAGACGAGCCAGGAAACCACGAGCAAGAACAGGAGGGAGAGGAAGAGGAGGGATAACTCAGACAGTGGACGTGCAGGAAGTGGGGGTGAGCAGGTTGCAGAAGTTGTTCCTGCAGAGGTGGGGGCTGAGGGCATCCATGACGGGTCAGGGTGGAGGAGCTGCAGGCAGGAAGTTGTATCTGAAGACCAGAGAGCTTCTGAAGCCAGCCAAGGGGAGAACAAGGCGCAGCAAAATGTGGGAGTTCAGCCAGAGTGGAGATGTGCCGCCGTACAGGGAGGGAGGAGGTAACACGCAGCGTGGGAGGAGTACAACGCAGCAGTTTAACAAGGTGAGACATAACACAGCGGTTTTAACTTGTAGTATTATGAGATAATATCTACAAAGTGACCTCTGCAACCAACCTACTGGTTAGAACATATATTGGGTTATCACTTTAGCACTATGACACATTTTTATTTCCTTGTACATCTCTACTTTGTATTGTAATTAACATACTTTTATCCCCGGTTACAGGATGGTCTTCCTGTTGGCAGGGTTTGGAGTGCGAGGGCCAAACCAACAACATCAGTTTCATTTTCTTCCCCTCACTTAACGTGCTCCAACACTCAAACCTTATCTGTATTCAGCCCCGCCCTACAGCCTTCCTTGTCTCCTGGCCTGCAGTCTGCAGCCTCTTCATCCCTCCCTCCTCCATCTCATGAGGATCATCCTGAACACTTTGATCGTCTGCTGGAGGAAGTGATGATGGGCCTTGACATTTTACCAAACAACAACAACAGTGCTCTACATTCTCAGCCTCCTCTTCCAACCAGAAGCAGCCATTGTGCCTATGCCTCATGTGGCAATACTTTGGCCCAAAACAACCAACAAGGCTGTACCACTGGCCTCCTGGAGGCAAATACAGGTTTTCATGGGTCCACACATGTTGCTGTAGCAAGAGGGACTGGCAGCTCCAGCTCTGCAATCAGTGAGATGCCGGTTTTACAGCAGCAGGGAGAGGGAGAGCTGAACAAGATGCTGGACCACTTCCTCCAGTCCTTTGAGCAGCACGTTGACAGCTGTACTGCCAGGGATGAGGTGGAGATGTTTGGTCAAAGCTGCACAGAGGCTAGTCAGCCTTACACTGTCCTTCGCAAATACAGAAAAACCAAGACCCCTCACACCCCTCGTCTACAAAATAAACACACACTGCATCCAGCCAGACACTCTCAAATAACTCCACTGCAACAGAGAGATGAAACCGAAACACTGCAGAGATGTTCACAGCCACGCAAGGCATTTGCTTGCAGTGCCTCTCCCCCCAAACATACTGAGCAATCACTGAGGAAAGTCAGAGCGCCAGCCAAACGACAGAAAAAAAAGATGAGGAAGACAGTGTCATCAAGTGACGCAAAGACCAAAAGCATTCGTGACCGAGGAGACAAGCAGCTAAAGCAGATGCCTGTAGTGAAACTGGAGAGGAGTGGCCCGCTGCCAGCCCAAGTTACACTGCACAAACCCAGCTGTCCAGAAGTCCAGGTGACAAACTTTTCTAACTACTCTCAAATAATGCTTCTGCTAATGTCTGCTGTTACAATCATTTGAGTCAAAGTCTTACAACTGTTAGTAATCAAAGAGTGTAATTGGGTTGTGACACCCACAGAAGGAGAAAGAAAATGTATCAAATGGTTTGTCTGTCTATATATCATTTTCAGAAACCGGCAAAAACAAAGACCGGTGCATCATCCCGGAAATACCCACGTGACAACTTGTCTAAAATGGTTCAGCCGGCCTCATGGAGCACAAAGATGTACCCAATCAGGAGCAGGTTTAGAGAAGCACATATCATGGTGAGCATTGACCTTTCCTTCTAACCCCCAATTTCGGGCTGCGTAACGGCTGCGGGTTCGCTCCGGAACAGCGGCAAAGTCGTTAGGTTTCCATTAAAGTCAGTGGGTTTATTTCCACTGACCGCGGAACGGCTGTGTCCTGACTCCGTCCCAGCTCCGGCGATCTGCAGCCCTCTGGAGTAGATACGCAAAGGTTCTATTTTTGCCGGATGCCGGAAAGCTCCGCAGCAATTCAGCACACGGCAGATAGTGCGGGACAGGAAGTCGAGGACAGAAACAAAATAAAACATCCGGTTAATTTTTCAAAATAAAATATACCTTGCTCACGATGTATATTTCCCTGCACTACACCTTGAAAACACGGCACAGAGTTGTTTCCTCTCTACTCCTCTGGATGGAAACAAACTTGTTGTTTTTGTGGTTCGATTCTACATGAATTTGCGAGATCTCGTGGGTCCTCGTGACTTCAGCTGTCAGTCGTGGCCGCAGCCGTTCCGCAAGAAATCTGGACCTGGTGGCTATTGACGGATGGCGGAGTACGAAGCCGTTACGCAGTAGAGCCGATCCGCAGCTGTTACGCATCAGGTGGAAATTGGGGGTAAGACCTTAGGCAAAGGTGTATTCCAAATGTCTTTTCTTCAAAGAAAGAGGCACCAAGATGCCAACAACTCTTGGATGGATTGCCATGAGAAATATTGACAGACATTCACACTAACCCTTACTTTTCCTCTAACACATTCAGCAAGCCAAAGTGTTTACTTATTCTGAGAAGTACGAGATATTTCTCAAAATAGATTGGCACAAACTTTGTACAGACATCTCAGGATGAGACAGCTCCCGGGCCAAAAAAGCCTGCTAACTGTCGGGATCCTTTATCTTTTTGTGTACCGCAATCATCAGGTCAAAACTTTATCCTTATCCTTAAAACTCTGGTTTATGACCAAAACCAATCAAATTAAAGACATTCCCAGCGACTGTATTTTGTGTTTTGTGCTAATTAACAAATGTTAGCATGCTAACTCGATAAACTAAGATGGGGAGCATGTTAAGCATTATACCTGCTTAAAAATGAAGCATGTTAGTATAATGTCATTAGCGTTTAACTTTAAAGCACCACTGTGCATAAGTACAGTGGTGCAGAGCTGCTAGCATTGCTGTAGACTATTGGTCTTGTTGTTGTATAATAATTATAAAGTGAATGTGTTTTAAAGGACAGCCTGCCCTTTCTTAATGAGCCACTTCTGAACAAACGGCCACCCTCAGCAGGCCGACCAAGACCAGGCAGGCCAAAGAAAAATGGACAAATCCTCAGTTTTTCTACTGGTGAGAGTTCAACACCACCAACTCAGCCACAGCCGGTGGAGCCCAGTTGCATGGATGAACAACCAGAGAAAAACCAAGCGAGACAAGAAGAAGAATTGTCTGTTCAGCCACAGGGAGAGGCAGAGGCACCTACAAGCAGGGTAGAGAAGAGGGGAGCAGAGTCAGAGAAGAAGACAAGTGATGTTGCCCCTGTGGCCAAGAGGGTTTGCTTTGAGCGAATGGCCCAGCTGACCTCTGGAACATGCACACCAAGCTCTGAATCTTCAGACTTTGTCTCTGAACCAGCAACCAGAAAGCTACAGGACGTGTCCAGTGTAGGGGATTGCTTACAAAGAGAACAGCGGGAGGAAGAACCAGTGTGGAGAGAAATCAATCTCAGGGAAACTGTGGGAAGTTTGATGGATGAAGAGATGCAGAGCAGCAACGATGAGATCATCGACGTGGAGGGGCCGACTCTGTCACCTTTTGTCAAAGTGAAGCCTTCTGTTTCACCCTCCTCACATTCTGCCAAAGAGCTCAGTCTGGGGTTGACGGGCAGCTGGGAGGACGACGACGAGGACATTGATGTGATTGGCGGTTCCAGTCCCGCTCCTCATCCGGTGATCATCAGCTGGACAGAGTCTTCAGATGAGGAAGTAGATGAGGATGTGGATGTTGTCGGTGAAAAGACGGACATCGCTTCATCGGCGATCGTGTCTACTGTGAGTAAAGGTGAGCTCGTTAACGGCAAATATCAGACTACGGTGCTCTTACATTAGCTTCTGTGACGTGCAGTTTTCTTTTCCACCTGTCTACTTTAGTTTGTGTTATTCCCATTTATTTCCCAGAAGACATTCAGGATTCCTCCATTTGTTTCATTTAGTGAGTTGCATGGCAGGGAGAGTGATATAGATCAGTAGATATGTTCAGCAAAGTTTGTTTTAACTGTCAAGTGTTGAAAACAAGACTAACCAAGCAGTTTAGAAAGAGGTTAGCTGCAAAGAAAATCAGGTTCATGTACCGTCAAAGGAATTAAGAGTGTTTTATTAGTTGTGAATAGGACTATGACTGTATTAGTTGTAAATCTGATTGATAATGTCAGCCTCTGTTCTGCCACAGTTTGTAAATGTTCCAGGAAACGTGTTTCTCCCTAGTTGTACTCTCAGGTTATGTTTGATAATGTTCCCTGTGGCGCTGATTTCTAGAATAAAAACATTTTCCTCTAGTTCTTGAAGCAGCTCTATTCTGTGACTCCAAATGCACATCTCTGGAAATGAGGCTCATCTTTAGGGTGTAGATTTCATTTTAAATTGTTCAAAGAATTTCAAATTCCAACACAACATGTATTTAAGTCAAAATGTCCAATAATCCTGGAATCACACAGACTGAGTGTTCCAACTAAAATACGCATTGTTAGCTCATATTTGGTTTCAGTTTTGGTTTCCCCAGGAAATTCCTGCTGCATTGGATTGGACATGTTTGCGTTGTCTGTGTGTAGCACATTTCTTTGTTGCATAATGTCAAATTTCTCAACATGCTTCTCAATTTTATTTATTTGCAACATTTTTGTTTTGTCAGAGTGGTGAAGATATTTTCTTCATTTGGTTGTGTTGGGTCTGTTTGCATGTTGTTGTGTTCAGCCTGTCCGTAACACTATGTCTTTGAGAGGAATAACTGAAGATGTTCCTCCTATTCTGTCCTTTTCCCATTAGTCCTCTCCTTCCTTTACATTATGCTGTCTGCCTAATTTAGCACCTTAGATTGGCAGGTAAACCTTTAAAAGCCGATAATCACGTGGCTGCAAGTACCACTTTACCCCAGAGTTGAAAGGCGGCTGTAAATCTTGTTTGACTTAGTTTCAGTATCAATACATCAGTAGAAACTTTTGAAACTACTCCTGCAACATATTGAGCAGTGTCTATAGACATTTTGATACTTTTTTCCCCATTGTGAATACTTTCACAATGAAAACCCATTGCAGCCACAAGCCCTGTTCTCTGTAAAGAGAAAAACAACGTTTACAGGCATCTTTTAAACCCTGCCTATTTTGTATAATAAAACAAGATTAGATGAAGTGAAAATGAGTTTATTAGTTATCAACCTGTGGATCAACCTCCTACACAACAACAAAACGCATCTGAGCTGCACCTCAGCGCATTTGGCTGCACTGAGGAGACCTGGCCGTGATGCCATGCTGTAGCTTCATCTCCCCTCTGTTTGGATCCAGCTCACTGAGGAATTGCTCTAGTCTTCGCCCAGCTCAGGTGAGAAGTACAGCGCAGGTGTGTGTTTGTGTGTGAGTGTGTAGGGACCTCCAAACCAAATAAAAAGACACTGTGTGAGTGTCAGTTATGTCAGCAATGTGTTTGTGTGGAGCGTGTGTTTCCCTGTGCTTTAACAGTGCGATATTGTCTTTTATCACACTCTGGCTGTGGCTGTAAATCAGTAGTGGTGTTCGGGCGGCTGTTGCGGCTCAAGTCAAGAGGAAGGAAAGGATTGAAGAGAGGAAGAAAGAAAGAGGAGGGGGTTTAAGGAGAAGGAAGTGGGGTTGAGGGGAGCTGCTGTCTCAGTCTCAGCCTGTTCTCTCAGTGCTGGATGCGCCTGATGGACTGGATCTGGGGGGTCTGGCAGTGGGAGCCCCAGTTCCTCCAGTGCTGGTAGTCTCCACTGTGTCTCTCACACTCCATGATGTACTGCTGGCCCCTGTAGCCAGGGTGCTGGTAGCACACAAAGCTGTGGGAGAAGAAAACAAGGGTTAGTGGGACTATTTTAAGAGTTGCTGTGACAAATGTGGGGATTTAGTACAAGCTTTGAGCTTTCAGCTGGAATGTCTGTTGCGTATAATACAAACTAATGAAAGACTGTAGTGAAAAATGTATAATCAACGTGATTTGTCAAGTGATAGTTTGACATGGAACAGAAACTAATTTGGATTACAAATAGATGTTTCAGTGCAAATCACCTGGACAGTGGAGGAGCCTTTGTAAAAGTGTGTCCTGATAAAATGCATCTAATCAGTTCTGTTCACACAATCCAATTCACTATAACTTACGCGCCGCACTGCACGTGCATGGAGCCAACTTCAGGCATCATCCAGCCCATGGCCTGCAGAGAGGGGTAGTCGTCACAGATCTCCACATTGCGGCCCATGAAGTTCTCCCTCTCAAAGATGATCATGCGGCTGCTCTGGTGGGACTGCAGGAGATAGAAGAAACTGTTGGATTTTGGACTCCTGAGGTAATTGTTGATTGCCACCTGAAGACTAAGAGACAGGATGTACTCACAGCGCAGTAGATGGGGCGCAGAGACATGAGGCGCTCCACATGGTAGGAGAGGGAACCGCTGTAAGCGTCCCAGTGGGGGTACTCTCCTCTCTCCAGGATGAACTGCTGTCCCTGGAAGTCGTGGTGCTCAAAACCCACCCAGCTTTTCAGAGAGAGAGAGAGCTGTTAACATCGTTACTGTATGTCCATCTGAAGACGTTTGTTTCTGTAACCTAACAGTGTGTGTCTGGTATTTTTCCAAAATGGATTCTGGAGAATTTATCTCTTTTTCTACCAGGCTTAAGAGCTACAGCACACAACCATGCTGCTCACTTTGCATAGATAGCAACTCAATTGTCTCACTGCTTAAAGCTTCCCACATGACTCCTTTTGTTTGGGGTGGATGTATTAGGGGAAACAAAAAGGGACAATAGTTTTCCTTGATCCATCCTATTCGTTTATTTCATTAAGGTTCTGTACAATCAGAATACTGAGTCTCATTTTTGTCTTGTTTTCACCAGAGTAAAAGTTTGAGAGACTTACGCTCCGCTCTCCACCCTGATGGAGCGGATGTTGTCCAGTCCGCAATCCTGAATGTTGCAGCACTCAGAGGTGAACTCCAGACACTTGCCCTGGAAATGCTCCTGCTCGAACACAGTCACCTGAAGGAGAGGAGCGGGGGATGTAGTTGGCAATGAGGTTGTTTGCTTCATCCTCTTGTACCTCAGTATCAGGCAGAATCATTGAATCTGTGCTCAAGAGTGTTTACCTTAAAGAAAGGAGCCATGCCCATTCCTGAGTTGACCAGCGGCTGCATCATTGGGGACCTTGTAGTTCTGTACATCTTTACTCCTGAGGTTCCAATGAGAACAGAGAAAAAGTGAATTAAGGTAGAGTAATAAGCAAGAAGATATGGGGGAAACTGTCAGTGAAGAAATACTCTTTAGAAAAAAATATTTGGCATGTTTTTCTTAGTGTAAAATATGATAGTGTTCAATAACCACTTCCAGGAACACCATAAAAATAATTTGGCCAATAGGCAGCTACCACTCATCTGAACTCAAACATCTGGAGGTCAAAAACAGGTAATTTACTCATTTTTTAGGCGTTTAAAAAAAAAATCAGAAATAAAGTGAAATACAATTCTGATAACAATAAAATGTGTCGTACGGGTGTTTCAGAAAGGGCTTTTGGTTTTCGGTGTCTGTGTGAAGCAGCAGGAGTGCACCTGTCTGTCTGACCCTGAGCTGTGTTGAGAGCAGAGATGCATCCTTACCTAGATTGGTACTTTATTGGAAGAGTTCGAAAGTGGTACGCGCCTACGGCCTGCCTCGCGTGGAGCTTTGAGAGAACCTGGCGCTTCAGTTTTATACCGACGGTCGGGGAGCGCGCCTGCGGGAGCGCGTCCACGGTTCTGATTCGGCCCGTGCACACCGCCCATTTGGAACAGCGGTAGCGCCAGCAGCGAGGCGCGTCCCCTGATTGGCTGCGTGGCTGCTGGATGCTGTTGTCCTGCTCCAGGGCGACCAGCTCAGCAGATCCCATAGTGCTGCTGGTGCTCCGAAACAAAAGCACTCCGGTATGTTCGGATCCCGGTCAGCAGTCCAGCGCGTGGCCAGGCACAAAGGGCCGGGATCGGGGAGGAGAATATGGGGATTAACGGCGGAGCAGAGAGGCACCGCGGGGGGTTCCCACAATGGCATGTCACCAAATGATCTTGCATGCGATCCTTCAAGGGTGCAGGCATACACACAACTGTGTACACACAGATGTGTGGTTTAGATCTATGGTTTCCAAAGTGGAGTTCTCAGGAACTCCCATTACACGTTTGTGCACTGAATGCAACAGTTTCTGTGGAAAGTTCCCCTGCATTCACATCCCACTAATGACATCAAACATACCAAAATTTGGTTTGGTTGAAGAAATTCTATCATATCAAACGTGGGTCTGTGGATTTATGCCTATATGTGGGGGTCTTTCAGAGAATTTCATTCAGATGTACCGCATGTATCACACATGCATGTTACTCACTGACATTAGCATGTACCCTGGAACATTTCTATTACATTACATTTCACTTTAGTTAGTTTATGTGAATGCAGTTTGTTAAAGCCACACACGTGTGTGGCCACAATTAAATAGTTCATGTCACTGAATGCAATCAAGCCTGTCCAAGTATACTGGTTTATAATTTGAATAAGTGGATTGGTACGATGACAGGAATGAATGAAAAATGAAAAATATGAAACTAAATTACTATGATTTAGGGTTATTGATTTAGGGCTTTATTTACCCTCTAAAAGTTGATGTCAGGAACATCAACTTGTATTTCATTAGTTCTGATAGTAACTGGTCCTCAGTGTGTTCTCCTCTGCCTTCGCCCATCCCCTCTGTCCGTCCCTCTCTGATGATGTGGGGTTTCTTTTGTCTCGCATCTCTGACCTCAGCAGGTTTGTTTCTCTCTCCATAATCCCTCTCCCATGGGCGCCAGAGTATAAAAGAGAGGGGCGCACTCCGAGCCGCACACACTTTGAGTGAGGCTCGTCGTAGGCATCGCACACACAGACAGGTAAGGTACACGCACATACTGTAAACCTGTGGAGATACAAATCCAAATAGGAGGCATAGATTAGACCAAAAATACACAGATCATTCTGTATACCTTTTAAGATCTCAATACTCTTACACCAGTGAAAACAGGTAAGATTTGTCACATGAATGTATCCTCTCTCAATGTTTTCCCTCTCTTTCCACCCAGATATCATGTCCAGTGGAGATAAGTCCAAAAGTTCTTCCCAGACCGACGGAAAGGCTGCTCAGAGCAAGAAGTCTGAGATGGGAATGATGGCCTACAAGGTGGGTGGCTCACATATTGAGATATTCAGTTTATCATATCACAGGCCCTTGCTGTTGTTGTACTGACTCATCTGTGTGCATCTGTCCCCTCTAGATGTACGTGTTCGACCAGGAGAACTTCCAGGGTCGCATGATCGAGATCAGCAACGAGTGCATGAATGTGTGTGAGATGGGCATGGACCGTGTGCGCTCCCTGCGCGTTGAGTGTGGACCGTAAGTTTAAAAATATACATATTCATACATATATATGTTTAAAACACTTGTCTTTGCATGGATACTTCATAATATTGTCTCCATTGCAGCTTTGTGGGCTACGAGCAGATGAACTTCTGCGGTGAGATGTACATCCTGGAGAAGGGAGAGTATCCTCGCTGGGACTCCTGGAGCAACTGCCAGAAGAACGACTACCTGCTGTCCTTCAGGCCCGTCAGAATGGTAAAAAAAAGAAAAAGAAAAACACGCTTGGTTTGATACTCTCAAGTATCCCTTTTCTCTTTTTCTTTCAACTTTTCCCTGAACTAGTGTATCTCCCTGTTTTTCTCTATTCCAGGACCCTGAGAAGCACAAGATCTGCCTGTACGAGGTGGGAGAATTCAAGGGCCGCAAGATGGAGATCATGGATGATGACGTTCCCAGCCTGTTCTCCTACGGCTTCACCGACAGAGTGGGCAGCATCATTGTCAGCTGTGGAACGTGAGTAGGCCTACACAGTGGCTGCGGGTGTCACTGATAGAGCTCTAAGACAGGACTGAAATGAGATTCACTTAAAACAATCCTTTACTGACATGTTTCCTTCTTTTTGACTCCAGCTGGGTGGGATACCAGTTCCCTGGATACCGTGGCAGCCAGTACCTGCTGGAGAAGGGCGACTTCAGGCACTTCAACGAGTATGGCGCCCGCCATCCTCAGTTCCAGTCCGTGAGGCGTATCCGCGACATGCAGTGGCACCAACAGGGCTGCTACACCATGGCCAGCAAGTGAGGCTCAGGGAAGGAGAGAAAGAGAAAGAGTGGAAGTGAGGGAGAGGGGCGGAGGAAGAGGGAAAGGGGGAGAGATGTCTGAGGCCTTACCTCAGTACCTCAAACGGTCTTTGATCTAACGCAGTGAGGGGAAGAGTGAGGATCTAGCTCTGTCCCTGATTGGAGACAACACCTCAGTGGAAGGTCCAGCAGGACCACCCTCCATTCCTCCCTGTCTCTTCTTTTCTCTTTCTCCCCTATGGGCTGAGCTTTGCTTTCCCCCCTTTTCACCCTTTTTTAATCCCTCACTTCATTCCCCTCCACAGTCCTCTGGGACTCAAAAGAGGGAACACGACACCTCTTGCTGTTTTACACACTTGATTCTCAGCTCAGGGTATGATGCACCATGGGAAACTGAGTCCCTAGAGCCCCCTGCCCCCCCACGATTTCTTGCCCTTGTGCATTGCACACCCTCTCTGCTGTACAGAATCCTGGCCAAGTTTTCAATAAAAAGGAAAATCTTGATTTCAAAGATGTTGTTGTTGTTACTTACTACTGAAAAATCCCCTAAATTAAAATGTTAATGAACAAAACATGAATAAAATAATAAGATGAATACAAATGTGAGATGAATCCTTTCTGAGTTTTCATAAATCAATCACTGCTTTTCTGCAGCTCTGTATTTCAGGTTGCTAGCTGGACACCAAATATGTCATGCTTGACGTCAAACTTTTGTTTAATATATTTTTGGAAAATATGGTTAAGTAAAGTAAGCAACGTGAGTAAACGCTATTGTGTCATGCTGAATAGGGTTTGGAAAGCTTTGCCTACTCAGCCACAAAAAACACACACAAAAGTCACACAATGCTTTGTGAAAAAAAAAAAAAAAAAGGAAAAAGATAAAAAAGTGAAGTGTATCAAAAAAAGAGAAAGTTGACCAGCAGGGCAGTTCCCATATTGGTGCGGAGCCTGCTGCATTGTGTAACACAGGCTATACATTTGTGCATTTCTGATATAGAGCCTCATATCGACTGGTGTTATCGGATAAGAAACATACACTCCTACTGTCCTAAGTCGCTAGGGCCAAAAACACCTGACCTGGGGGAAAAGATGCAGTGTGATTAATAATTCCAGCATGGGTTAAAGGTCCAGTGTGTTTATTTGTTCATTTTCAAAATCCTCGTTGCCCATTCACAAACTTCTCCTTTTTCATGAATGTTTACCACCATCAATTCCAAGTATTTCTATTGGCTTGAAATTTTACGTTTAAATTTGCGTGAACTGGCGTAGACTCTCCATATTCATGCGCCCTCTTGAAATACGTCAGCTGCTAAGGGATATACGGGATGTACTGGTCCGGTTTCGCTGTCATATGGTTACCTTTGCTAATGGGTACCCTTTCTTACTGGCACCGGCAAGTTTGAAGAAGGAAAAACGGAGGACCACACATATTCAAAATCCAAATTTCAGGAACAGGAGTCTTCTGCCTCGCCCAGAAAAAGAAAAAGGATATTGAAAAGAGCAAGAGACGGGCGTGAAACCATAGCTGTATTTCGTACTTTGAACTGCGTGGTGCAAGAGAGATGATAGCAATACATGATCTCAACGCTAGATGGGAGAAATTCCTACACATTAGACCTTTAAAGCTAGCATACAGCTAGCCTTAAAGGTCTAATGTGTGGCACACAGGAGGTAAAATAATCTCCTTGACTTAATCACTAATTTATTGCTCCACCCAGCAAGCAGCTAAGAGACAGGAGCTAATTAAACACAACCATGATGTTGACGAATCGGTGCACGCTTGGTGCAGCTAACATGCTAAATGCTAAAATGCTCATGGACTTACTGCTGTTTGTGCCTGTTAATCCCTGCAGAGCCTCCTTCATCTTAACATGTTTGAAAACTTTGATGAGCATGGTGGGACCAGAGCAGTGGACTGGTTGTTTTATGCACTGAGAATAAACTAGCAGAGAAGTTGAACCTAGAGCAGACAGAGTAGGACTTCCCGGTGTACAAGAAGTTCAGACAGGTGAGTACAACAACAACACACTTTTCTGGTGTTTATCAACGTAGCGTAGTGTGTGTTGGCGCCCAGCTACTTTCTGGTCCGTTAGACACGCTTTCTTGACTTGCACTTATCTAATGTTACTATGTTGAAAACATCTGCAAGTCACTAACTTTTTTTGGTGAGGGTAACATTTCATGTTTAAATTAAGAAAACATTTAAAAGGAAAACATGTCCTAGTTTACAGACATTGGAATCAGCTACGTTTTGATATACTATGTACAAAGTTGGGTCAAATGTGTGTGGGGTCGGTTGAGCCAATGGTAGTTTTCTTGTTCATGAACTTGTAATTGTTACTGTATATTTAGTCTGGGTATCTTAAGAGGTCAATTCATTATTATTATTATTATTATTATTATTATTATTATTATTATTATTATTATTGTTATTATTATTATTAGTAGTAGTAGTAGTATTATTATTGTTATCTTGAATAGTCAGTGGCAAAAATAATTAGACATTCCTACTGATAAATTGTTTAAATGTTGTTTGATTTACAAAAAGGGTCCGATATGTTAATGTTTTCTGGTTCTTGTTTAAATTGAATTTTCAACCAAACTGTTTCTATTGGTTGCTTTACTTTTGGTAATTTTAGCATTTCAACATTATGCCAATCAACCCTGTAATAATGCTACCTTAACTAGCTGAACACGACACCGGCATAACTGTAGGGCCGGGTTTTTCAAGTCAAGGACCCCTTAATGGCCGTAGTGAGACATCCTTACCTGTAGGTCGGTAAAACTACCATCAGTGGGGATTCACATATACAGTATATATATATATATATATATATATATATATATATATATGTATATATATCTTGTGATCAAATTTTTATTTATTTATTTATGTAAACAATAAGCCAAAGTGCAAAACATTGGTCTAGGGAACAATCTACAGAAAAGTACTCTACACATACCAGAGAAGGCACAGCTCACCTTTCCCACAATTCTTCCTCGCGATCGCTGTATGCAGTTCACGTTATAAAATCCATTTTTACGGACTGGTTCTTTAATGTTGTGATAGTATGTGACATCCTAAAAAAGTTTATCTGGTTGGAATAAGTTGACCAACCATCCGATTTTGGTACATTTCTTTAATTAACAAAAGCTTGTTTTCACAGTTTAACAAACAAGATGTTACACTCAAAGCTCAAACATGGATATACAAAAAAATACATCTAAAAAACACAAAGTCATAAATGTTGTCTATGAAACGTTTGATATGTTAAAGTGCTTTATCTTTGTGTTGCACCAGGGGTTCAGATATGGATAGTCATGTTAGTTGTAGGCTGGATACTATTTGTCTGATCAAAGCCTACTTTTTTTTTCAGTATTCAATATAAAAATACAATTTTGGATGTGTGCTCACAAGAGCAGATGAAGGACGTACACTATGGTGTGTTCTCTAATCCAGCAGTTGCATAAAGTCTGTCTGTCCATCCGACATGTGGGCGGCTCAGCGGGACATCATTCGAACAAACTCTTAAAAAAAAGACAAGAGAAAGGAGTGAGAGGGAGGAAGATGAGGGTGAATGTAGTTGCCCAAAATATCCTATACAGTCAAATAGAATTTCCCTCACCCTCAAAGTCCACCTGACCGTCTCCGTTGAGGTCGACATCTTGGAGGATCTCGTTAATCTCTTTGTTGGTCACTTGTTCTCCCATCAGCTTCTTCATGGCTTCACGTAGCTCAATTAAACTGATCTGGCCATCACCATTAGAGTCAAACTGGAAACAAGAGACAGATGCTAAGGATCCCATGTATATCAAACTGAATACACATGGACATTTTTAAGGAATACAGTCGTTTGCTTTTAATCCAGCCTGCAATGCAATTTCTCACTGTGTCAACCCACCACTGGTTGGCACCAAAGTGAGACATTTTCGAATATTTCACATTGTGCCCTCTTGACCTAGTCTGGCTATCACAAGACCAAGCCAAGCTCAATAGATTTGAGATTGAGCACTGGTCTGGGGAGTGTGCTCTGTATTTTCTCTGCACGAGAGGTGTGACCAACGGGCATAGTTCAAATGACTCTGTATGCAATTGGATAGTCCTTCAGCCAATCAGCAGTTCTCTTAATACATCCATGGAATCTGGCATTCGGCCGTAGCTTTGTTTGATTTAAACACGATACTGCTTGGTCACTCCGCTATCGTTGAGATTAAACCGCCAATACTGGGCTAGATAGATAAGCCAGTTTGTAATTGGTTCCCGCAAAATTCTGAACTGAAACGTGCAGGTTTCCAGACCGAGCTGCAGGGAAAAATCAAATTTCCGGCAGAGTGGACAGGGTTGGGCGCCCAGGTTGCTCAGCCGGTAGGGCAGCCGCCCATATATAGAGGTTTACTCCTCGAAGCAGCGGGCCCAGGTTCAACTCCGACCTGTGGCCCTTTACTGCATGTCATTTCCCTCTCTCCCCCCTTTCATGTATTCAGCTGTGCTGGCCTAAAAGGGCTCCAAAAAATAAGATAAAAGAGCGGGATTTACCCAGTCTACTCTTGAACCACTTTGGAAGATGAAAGAAATTCACATAGGTGGTTGATCAACCAGTGACAACACAATACAAACAAACGTAGGAAAGTTTTGGATTAATTGAAATAACATCATTTATTTCTGTTGTACCAATTTAAATTGAAAGGTAAACTTTTCTTCGTTGTCAAAAGTCTGAACATCTTATACTTTTGTTTTCTCACTGAATAACGCTTGCTAAGCATGAACCTTGTTAGATTTGCATTTGCCAGCAAGAAAGAAATCCAGTTTCTTTAAACATGCACAAAATGTGTGCAGATATCTGAATGGCACTTATCATCTCCCACCTGTTGTCCCAACAGAATTTTTTAAACAGCTGTAATTTTGGCTCATCATAGCAAGAAAAAACTATGAACTTAAATAAAGGAAACAGCACGTCCTCATACTGAAATGACAGAATAGGTCAATTTCCAATGACTCAAAAAAAATTGTACTTAATAAAGCCACAAGAGGTCCACATGTAAAATAATGTAAATATATCATTACAAGCTGCTTGTACAATCAACCTATATGGTCGTTTTCTGGGTGAGGATGGTCTGTAATAAAATAATTGCTTCACACGCTCTTGCTCCTCTACATGCGAGTGTCTGAAGTTTGCTCTTTTGCACATTTGAAGATTTCAACCCTTTTTTTCAAGATCACCAGCATTTGTTTATGTGCATCTCAAGATTTACTCACTGAGCCAGCCGCCCCGCTATCTTTTTAATCTTGAGTTTATTTGTTGTTCTACAGGAAATGTATATTACTTATCACACTAACGATGGCTAGAAACTATTGCAATGCAATGCAGCAATTAGTGATGTTATTAGTTACGCCTGTGTTTGCTGAGTTATAACGCCTGCCGCTTAAAGTAACAAATGAACAAGCTGACCTCTTTGAATGCA
Source organism: Etheostoma spectabile (assembly GCF_008692095.1). Taxonomy (NCBI): domain Eukaryota; kingdom Metazoa; phylum Chordata; class Actinopteri; order Perciformes; family Percidae; genus Etheostoma; species Etheostoma spectabile. The sequence continues at coordinate 16,342,643 of NC_045742.1, forward strand.
TCTCGAAGTTCTTTGACTCCGATCATGTCTGCTGTCTCTGCCAGCAACTTGGGTCCCATCAGCTCCACAAAGTCCTCAAAGTCCACTTTACCTCCACCTGCAACACACAAGTTATACAAAAACAATCAGCCCCTGCCCTCTAATCTAATCATCAACTCTCACCGTCAGTTCCTCTGATGTCCAAGTATCTCCATTAAATTACAACAGTAAAGAGCGTGTTAAATTATTGTTAACCAAATGAAGCTGTGTGTAAATTCTTTCAGGGAGACTTCCATGACTTTATCACTTATATTCTGAACCAATCAGCTGTTTCAAGGCGCTACTTTAAAAAAAAAACAATCAGTATCGGTCATGTGTTCACAAGCCAATTACGAATCTGCGATTGTCAGTTGTCATTTCACGAAGGGTGCGTCCCTCCTCCTCCCCTTCTTCCTCCAGTCTCCTTCGCTCACGGCACCCTGGGTTTTCTTCCGGCTGTTAGATACGTTGGTTCCTTCGTTCCCGTCTTGCTCATTCACCTAGACTCCAACTGGGAATATGTCTGGGTTTCCCTAACCTTTGAAAACATATTTTATACAACGCAGTCTAATCTCCAAAGATTTTGTACATTACATGTTGTCAAACATTTCATATTGTTCACATATAGCTTACTAATACGTTGTTGCATATCTGCAATGAAGTCTCTCCTGATTGAATTGCATTAACAGCAAACACAAACTACCCTATTTTAGTTGAATAATTTTAAGAAAAATAACCAATGTAGTTAAAACAACTTCCAAGACATTTCTGTTGCCCAATAGACAGTTCTCCTTCTGTTTTAATTTATTCTTTAAATGATAAATGTTTTTCTTTTTTCTTTCTTATTGCATTTTGCCTTTATCTGATGGTCACAGTAGAGAAAGACACTAACAAACCGAAAGATAGAGAGGGCTCTGAGATGCAACAACGGTGGTCTGACCAGGAGTCAAACCATGGACGCTTGTTGTTGGACCGAGCTCAGTCTTCTTTTCTGTTTCTATTCTATTCTCTTCTGTCCTATTGCTGGTCTTGTTTCTATTTCTCTTCTGATCTTTCTTTGGGTTCTACTCTGTTCTGTTCTCCTACATGCTTCAGGTTGCTGTTCCACTCACAGATCTGCTGGCTCAGTTCGATGAGCTCCATCTCTGTCGGCATGTATCCCATGGTCCTCATACACTCCCCCAGGTCGTTGTGACTGATGTAGCCTTTTTTGTTCTTATCAAACTCCACAAACGCCTCGCGGAGCTCTGATAAACAATTTAAAAACACGGTATTTTTATATTACGGTAACATGTTGTAGAGCTGAAACACTGAGCTTTGCTGCAGAGAAATCACCTCACCGTCAATCTCCTCTGGTCTCAGCTCTCGGTCCTGTTGGGGGAAGTAGAGACACACTTTAGCTTCTCCCTTCACACTTCTCTCGCTGAAAACCTTTACAGAGCTTGTTTGTACAGGCATAGTACAGAGATATAAACAGTCAAATTTAAAGCAACATCGTTGCAAAAACATCCAGACAACCACTAAACAGGGGAGAGATGCTACACAAACAGAAACAAAAATGAGAGTGATTATTAATGCAGTTTGGCTTTATGTGGTGAGGATGGTATAAAATATCAAGCGCCTGTTTACGTAGATTAAAATCTGAGCCCATGTCTGTTATAGTCAGGATTTGAACATTATTTGCAAATGTAGAAAAGTGATTCATAGGATTTAGTTGTTCAGTAAGCTGTATTACATACAAACAAAATCTATGTGAATATGTCTTGAACATAGCATTTAAGCTAGCTCACAAGCCCAGTCGTACAAAAGCACACAATGGAAGTTGTGGTTCAGTGTGTGAGGATGTTAGGCTGAGAGCTGTAGAGAGAAAACAATACGGGACAAATCCTCCACCATCATTTTATTACTCCAGCAGCCTCAATTCGTCACGCAACAAACTAAACGCACAATGCCCCAAATTCAAACCAAATTACAATATGAGTAGACATCCTCTTTACAATGGGACACACAAACAGAGTGACTGGAATGCGTGTTGGTTAGTTTCATATTCAAACAAACAGAAAGACCATGCTCAAGTTGTTGCACACTTACTTTAATCTGATTTTCTCTATGTGTATCATCTATACTAGATGGGAAACCCACGGACACAGTTTATCATTTTTGTACAGCCATTTTCAAAGGGTCAGATTAACCCGCCACGGAGTAAAAAGGAACTGTGGATCCATAGTGGATGCCCGATTTCTCCCAGACAGGCACTCAGTATGTGTGGTCTGCTACTAGCTGGCATTGCAGCAAGGCTTAGTGTTTATTAATTCCCATAACAACAAACCCTCCGCTACTACCTGTGCCGTGACATTACTACCCATACATGAGTTGGTTTGTGCTAATTCAATTTAACATATTTTTATTTTGGAAACTGCAACATGCATGCATCCTTTTCAAAAGAAATAGTAAACGTACTGCATATCCAGCTAGATGTTGACACAGGGCCCATCTATAAGACAGGGCCTTAAGATAGAGTAAAAAAGGTAAGAGACACCTTAAGGTCCTTTTCATTTCAGTTTACATTGTCATTTAGTGTTGCATTACCTTTTATTACAAGAAAGAACAAGCTAATTGGCATAGAGTGAACCTGAAGTCTTCGGGGGGGCTTTTCTGGAGCCCAGGGCAGTCGTCCAATTGCACTGCTTGGTTGGAAATTCAGCCTTGACTTCCAAGCCTCATCACAATCGGGAGTTAACGTCCACAAAGCCGGTCAATCGTTTTCTATGGAAATGAATGATCGACCCCTCTGAGTATGTGTGGTGCCAGCAGATTTGATCGTCTGACCCGGATCAGGGATGGGATGACACAGCTGGTGTGGTGGAGAGCAGGAGGGTTCAACCACGATGCAGGGATGAAAATGAATCGACACGAGTGGACAAAGTTGAACCGGGGGGTTGTGTAAGGACCACAGTGTGTTCTGTTACATACGAGTGTTTGTGAAAAGCCATGTTTAAGGAAGATGCAGGCCGGGCCCACGATGTTGTGCAGCATGTTGCAGTTCTTCACCAGCATACAGAAGGGATCGTTGAACGGCTTATCCTCCACGTCCTGATCCTCCTCTCCCTCCTGGCCTACTGCCCTCACCTTACCCCTGTGGGACCCATCCATTTCTCCCTTTAGAGGCAGACCAGGCTGTTATTTCACCATAGTAATCCTCAGTAATGCACTGTCTGCATTTAAAACATAGTAATATATTTCAGGGAACCCCCAGGTTAACACCCAGTGTTTTCTAGTCACACACAGTAAGTCTGGATTACATAAAAAGATTATTGTTTGAAGGAAGTTCACTCACATCAGCTAGTATCCTCAGGGTAAAATACGTTGTGATCTCCACATTCCTTATTATGTCTCCATTCTGCTGACACTTACTGAGGTAATTCTGGTAACTATCAGGTCTAATGACTGACATCTTGTGTCAGTGTGTAACACTGTTACAGTAAGAAATTGTACAATGTGTCCTGGATGAACATTTGGAATAACGTATTGAGTTTTCTTGCAACTCCCTATCAAAGGAAATGTGTGTTAGAACAACCAGTGCTGCAATCACTGTTTCCTCCATTTAAAAAACAATTATTATAAAACTATTATCCAGGGATTAAATAATTAAAGCAAGTTGTGACAAAGGTTTTGAAAGATGGTAAGTGGTCTTTTGAACTATTATTTTTTGTTTTTACTAGATGACAAAAATGAACTTTGCTCAAAGTTCTCTCAATTGAATCACTTAAAAACGTAGACAGATATAAAATGGTAAAAGTGTGAATTACTAAGTGCAAGAGATAAACCTTACCTTCTTCATTTTGTCTTTTGGATTGGTGCAGTTGCCCATTACCCAACCTTCCTTGGTCAACAGCTGCCAAAAATGTCCCTTTTCCTTTTCCCTCTCTCTCTCTCTCTCTCTCTCTCTCTCTCTCTCTCTCTCTCTCTCTCTCTGTTTTTATCTCTTCTCTCTCTGCTCTCCTCTTTCTGGACCTCCGAGGTCCAGCTCAGGACAGAGCTCTGACTTTGTTGGAAAACTTGCTGGCTATCACTCTTCACATCTGATACCACAGAGACAAAAAAGTAAACACCTCAAATCCATGATGAGCAATCCTGAAGGACTGCAATCCGTCTCCAAACGATCCAAAATCAAAAGACGTCACCAAACAAAAACAATTAACCAAACCAAACCAAACTGAGCTCTCTACTGGAAGCAGCTTACTCATGATTCTCTTCGCTGCAGCAGCAGCAGCGCTGTTGCTTTCTCTTCACACGGATCCACCCTTTTAATCCCCCTCTCTCTTTCTTTTCAGTAGCTCTCTCTCTCTCTCTCCTCCCTCTTGTCCACATGTTACACCAGCAGCATTCAAATGACTTCATCTACAGTATGAGGAGTTTTAGAGGGAGAATTAAGTGATGGATTAATCCCTTCTATTTGAGATTAAACAGGGAGATAGGGTAGATAGAATAGAAAATAGAAACTAACGTGATAGAAAAGAAGAAACAAAAAAAAAGTGTGTATTTGGTGTGAGTAAAGTCTGAACCCAAACTAAAACTATACTTCTTAATTGGTTGAAAGTTCTGGTTTTTGCAGCCGCTTTGGTCTTTTAGTGAAAATAATCGCATTATCAAGGATAGATTTCTAAAATAAAAGTGGATAAAAAGTAATATAACTTCCATGTTGATTAGCTGATACGTAAATGAATAGATATTTTCCTTTTCTTTGCTAAAGATCAGACTGGACACTGAGTATCAAAGTGTATATGTAAAACAAAAATGGTATATTAAAGTACAGTTTGAAACTGTTTGAATGCCAAAACAAATGCGTGCATAAGCAAAAATTGGGAAAATCTGCACTAATATAAATCACAAACCCTATGACAACGGTTAGTATAATGCAAAAGATTTCCATCCGTGCTGTTCATGGAGGAAAAATCAATCACACTACATGTACGGTATCTTTAAAAACTAGAACAGAGAGGATTGATTTACTTTGTGAGTTATACTGATTAACTGGGTGATCAAACGCTCCACTGAATAAGAAATGCAATTCTAGAATCAACTATCAAAGGTAATGTTGTTAGTGGAAAGGTTTTATAATTCCTGATGTGGTTTTGGACATACAGAGTTCATCTCTGTCCTGTGATCTTTATTACTGTAAGTGTTTTTCATGAAGAATTTAGAAATTCAAAACATGCTGAACTTTAAAAACCAAGTGAGCCTTTACCCTTCAGCAAATGAGACCCACAGTATCTGTCACTTTGTGGAGGAAGGTCTGACCTCGCAAATGATGACAACATTAAAGTCAAAAGTTGAGGTTATGAGTGCAATGCTAAGTGGTCGGCTGAGCGCGTACATAGCATGTGTCAACAAACCTCTCCAAAAGCAGATTTGGCATGCTGCTTACTACAGAGCATCCATATGGAGAGCACAGTTTGTGTGTGTGTGTGTGTGTGTGCGTGTGTGTGTGTATGTGTGTGTGTGTTTGTGTGTGTGTGTGTGTGTGTGTGTGTGTGTGTAGCTTTGCACGTTTTTTCTCTAGAATTGAAACACTTTTGTTCTAAATAATATAGATGTAACCTACACCATATAGAAACAGTAAGACAAGTAAATGCACATTTGATGGGTGACTTGTAAGTCTTAATGTTAGTAAAATAAAAGCGTTTCTGTAATAAAAATCCATTTTTACTAAATAGGCTATCATTTAGTGTTTGATGACTATAATTTATTGTTTTTGGTCACAAGTAATCAATAATAGCATAGCATATATTCTTCTTTGTAAATGTACAAGGGGAAACATTTTTATTGCAGCAAATCAAGGGCGTAACTTTGGCTTCAACACTGTGGGGGTTGAGATCCCCACTTTTGAGAAAAATTTGTACTTTTAACATCAAACACTTAAGTTTGTGGTGACTTTCTGCCTCATTTATGGTGCAAATTCACGCCTGTGAAATGTAAGCACTGTACACTCACACAGGTGTTTTCAATTACTCTGGCTGATCAGAGCTCATTGCCGGACAGAAGTAAAAGGAGAGTGATGTCATTCGAGCACAGCCACGGCCCCACACTCCTGAGAGCAGCTCTAATTAGGTGGGTTAAGCAAGAACAGGCAGGGCATTTAAAAAAAATGATGGGATGGTGTGAGTGTGTGAAAGTCCTCAAATAAGAGAAGATGTGTGGTCTGAACTGATTTGCTCATAAATCTGTTTGGATTTAAATGTCAAATGATCTTCCTGAAACAAAACATAATGGTGACATCTCTTTCCGTTTGGTCAATATTCTGTTGCAATCATCCGCAGTCACCACAGGAGGCCACTTTAGGACAGTCAGGTCTAATATAGCTGAGGGTTATCTGACAGCTGCTGCAGTGAAGATTTGAGACAGTAATAGGCTACAACCCCTATTTTTTGCAGAATCTCATGGCAGATTGTGCAGCTTAAGAGTAATGCCCACTGTAATATTCTTAAGTAGAAACAGACCGTTTGGACTTTTAACACTTAAATCGTGGGTGGTCTGGTGGGCACGCAGATAGATGTGAGCGCTGTCGGTGGGTATAATAAGACTACAGTATCTTTCACTAATCTGATCCGCATGTAAGAGATCAGAAATTACATTTGCTCCCAGCCTGCTACACTATGTTTTGCTGCTGGTGACACTGACAAAGCAATCAATTTTCTTTCAATAAAGCAGAGCCACAAAGTCTTGGCTTAAGTGTAATTTAGATTTCATGGAAATGTTTCCACGTAAGAGGACAAAAGATAACAAATGAAGTAGCCTACATAGCGAGTGGAATAACTCAAACAAACCCTTGTCACATACTTTAGCATTAAATGAATCATATTGTGCACCTTTAAACTTCTCCAGAAGACTCTGAATTTGAAAATGTGCATGCACATTCACAGCAAAAGTTAATTTAAAAACCTTCCATATTTAAATGTTTTATGTACAAAAGTCACATTGAAATACTGACTAATGTAATGGAGGTCCTCACATCTGAACTTTAAATGACATCTGAAGCATGCAGTGACACATGAGGTCAGACCATATTTAAAAACCTACTTGTGTTTCTTTTTGACATCATGATTGTGTTTTCCCTGAGATTCTGTGTAGGGAAAAAGTTTCAAATTCTAGCAAGAATTAGTCCAACTGCAAACAAAAATACGCCTGTCGATCAATCCATCTTCTCTCCACCACCTAACGACTAAAACATATCTATAAGTATATGAATTCAAGTAGTTAAATTCAAACTCTAAACAACACAACTTTATCAACCAAATTAACTTTTTTAATATAACAAAACTGAAAGCAGCAGCTGCATGAATAACCCCAGACACAACCAATACCATTAATTACCAGGCTGATTCTCCCTTGCTGACGGTTCCAGTTAATCACACCAAAGAGATGCTGTTAGGTGTCTGCGTGTCTGTGTGCGTGAGTGCATGCATGTGTGTTTGCATGATGCACGCACACAAACACACTTAAGCTTATTTATGTTACTGGGTTTCCATTTTGATTACATTACATTTGCTTTTATCCAGGTATCAGCATTGGATTACTGTCACAGTAGTAGTTGTAGGATTTTAGCACCACACATTAACCATGCAGTGTGTGTGTGTGTGTGTGTGTGTGTGTGTGTGTGTGTGTGTGTTGGGCAGTACTCGGGTAATGTGACTCTGACCCTTTTTTTGGACTCAGTGTACTCTCCTGAAACCGTCCCAAACCCATGTGTGTGAGAGAGTGTATGTGTGAGCAGGTAGACATATCATGTACTGATCTGGTGTCAGATGTGCATCAGCTGGTGTCTAGTGACGTGAGCTGTCAATCAGAGAAAGACTAGAAGAGACAAAATAGATGGAGGATTAAAGGAGCAGATGGAATAAGTATTTAGATACAAATACAGCAATGTAAAAATATTCCCTTAGTTAAAGTCCTACATAAAAGTACAGGTACTAAAGAAGATGTTATCAGCAACAGTGTCGGTGTCAGATAAGATAATATTGTAAATTTCCTTTTTTTGTGTAGGTACTTTTGAGACTGTTTTTCCACACCCCTGTTGTCACACAATTTGTGTCTCAAGTGATATCACAGCGCTGTCCAGTAATGGCGGTAATGCAACACTTCTGGATGCCAACTGCTATTAAACTACATGAGACTTAGAAAGCCTGTCAAATGTTTCAGAGACGGTTGGCAGAAACTACTTGACTTTCCTCCGAGTATTGATATTACTAGGACTTTGTCGTGAAATGAATTACATTTATATTTTCAGCATCGTTGTTGCAGTGCATTTACAATTTGCTTCATGTTAAGTTCCTGTTCTTGAACAGCTTGAACAGCGATGCTGACTTAGCTCGTTAATGTCAGCCCTGTAACATGGGCTTTGCCTGGTCTTTGTATGGAATTTGTCTGAAATGTTATTAAGTGCTGCTTAAACCCTACGCCAAGCTATAGTGAATATATTTGGTATCATATGTAACTAGACGATCTAAGGAATAAATTGATACCAACCATGTCATGCTTGTCCATAACAGGGATATATAAAATAAGGTTCCAAAGTTAAGCCGTTTTCAAATGAGTCTCTCTCACCTCAAGAAATCCGAATAAAAATGAATTCATCATGTTTAACATTGTAGCTGTTGCCATAACTACAGATTTAAGATGATATTGCAAGTTGAACTATAAATAATACAAATGTAACATTTGCTTGACATATTGTAACCGTGTTTGTCAGTACAGTAATTGGCATTGAGGAATGTTAAGCAGTCTCTGAAACATTTGACACGGCTTCTTCTATTCCATACAAAGACCAGGCAAAGCCCATGTTACAGGGCTGACATTAACGAGCTAAGTCAGCATCGCTGTTCAAGCTGTTCAAGAACAGGAACTTAACATGAAGCAAATTGTAAATGCACTGCAACAACGATGCTGAAAATATAAATGTAATTCATTTCACGACAAAGTCCTAGTAATATCAACTTACTCTGAGGAACGTCAAGTAGTTTCTGCCAACCGTCTCTGAAACATTTGACATGGCTTCTTCTAAGTCTTCATGTAGTTTAATAGCAGTTGGCATCCAGAAGTGTTGCATTACCGCCATCTACTGGACAGCGCTGTGATCATCACTTGAGACACAAATTGTGTGACAACAGCGGTGTGGAAAAACAGTCTCATAAGTACCCACACAATTAGAAGATTTACAAATATATATAGTATTTATGTTGAAAAATACTAAGTTCATTTACAAATTATCAAATATGAGTTACCAATTAGACACACGGACACAGATACGCATTTGCGCACATGAATTGGCCTGCATTCGAGGCACAGATACAACACAGATTTACAGATACAAAACACTCTTGCATTCATTTGTGCATTGTGTTTTACAAGTGACAAATACTTACGAGACTGTTTTAGCACCATAGCTTTGCATTCACCAAAGCAAAATAAAAATAAAAAACATCAAATAAATCAGCCGTTTAAATAACTCAAGTATGTCATGAGCAAAAACAATACATCTTGAAAAAAGGTCTACAGTTCAAAAGTGAAATAACCTAAACACATTCAAATGTGCAAAATGGTGATTACAAAATGTTCCTTAAAGTGCCAAAAGTCTACCAATCAGTAGTCAATAGAAACAGTTGTCTTGGTGAAGTCACATTATGATGCAATTTGTACAACTGAGCTTGTTTTATGAAGCATAATTTTAAGATCATAAGACTGCGCGAGCCTCTTCAAGCTCCGTCTGTTTGATTTCAGTTCGGCAGTATGTGGGGGCTGAGGGTCTCGCTGTCTGTGACCTGCTGCCTGTTACACACAAGCTTCCTCCTCTCATGCACTGATTGTCAAAGTGAGGTTCAGGGACCCCGAGGCACCCTCCAGTGAAACACGGTGAAGATACATTTTCTCTTCAGACTTTGCCAACATGCTCCTCTCTCCCACTCAATCAGCTGGTCTCTCTAATTTTGGCTCATTTACATCACCACTGACATCACTTTTTTTTAATTTTCTCCTTCTAACATCAGCCACGCTCATCATCATCAACCCCTCTTCCGAGTTTGCTGACGTGATTAGGTGCACTCTTTCTTCATGTCGAGAAAAACAGCCCAGAATAACTCACAAGCTGAGATCAGAAACAGGAAACAAGTGGGGCTTTAACTTTGGTTTAATCTCCTTAGATTTTTTTGTCATACACAAATCCACCACTTTCTCACAACTTAATTCTACATGTCTGACCACGGGGTGACAGATGCTGTGATGGCGTAGCCTACCGTGCCGTGTCGTGTTTCACTGCTTACCATGTGAGTGATGGGATGTGATGCGATACTGAGCTAAGGTGTTCATCAGATCTCCGGCTGACTGTAGCCGTATCTTTTACGGATTACTCTGTCGTAATGTCTCCCAAAGTAAAGAAGCTTAAATCCTCTCAAACACACGCTATCTCCATCCTTAGCTTAGCCCTTGTGCTTTACTGCTCCCGCCACCTCCATAAGAATTTAGGGTTAAATGGGAAGGCAGATTGGTTGTGCTGTTGTTGCAGCTTTATGCCCTTCTGCCATGTGAGATCAAAGAGGTCATGGTTGTGAAAATGATGTATATTTACAAAAACTGGACCACAGCCAGGCTTTCAGTTTGAATTTGAGGCTTAGGGCTTTGAATCAAGCCGGTGAACCTGATGCAGCGCATGAAACACACATGTGAACCCACAGAAGTGTCAGACACGCAAAGGTGAACTTATGATTCACACACATACTGCAGAAGATGGTTCCTACCTGTCCAAACACAGAGTCCACGATGGGCAGCAGGTCGACAGGCTCCCCGTCCTCCTCTTTCTGCCTCTCTGTCCCCTGTGGTCCCTCCATCATCTCCTCCAGCTCCTCTTCTAGGGACTTTCTGTCCTCAGCGGCCGCCGCTGTCGTCTGGGGGAACTGACCGAATTTCTGGTGGCGAGGAGGCTGAGGCGTAGCAGTTTTAACCTCTCCAACGCTACCTCTCTGCTCATTGGTTCGCTTCTTCTGCTTCTCCATCTTCTTCTTGATGGCGGCCTGCACCTGAGAGGGGGTGGGGGGCTACAGACTAATTAAATCTGTTTAAACTCACACACGTCATGGTAACATTAGGACTGATGGACATGATTGTTTCTGACATATTTAGTAGTGTACATAAATGCAAAACATAGTTAAAAGTAGTTGACATAAATACTGTTGTCTTTTTATTGTGATGCACTTTTAACTTTACTTACTTTAATTACATAAGAACAAAACAATGCACCTTCTTATTCTATTTTCTGAATTTTCTCAACCCACGAAAGATCATTTACAGTAATTTAGTTTATTGTAAAGCATTTCAGCAATAACGGAGAAATATTTTTTTCCTAGACATCGATCATTCATCCGTTACATCAATTACACTTCAATAACTTTAAGTTACCATATCTTGGAATTGATTTTGGCGGAAAACAATAATGTAATCACGCAAAATTAAATGAATGTAAATGTATTTTTGTACATACAGTACAGTTGCATATTTGAACACAGAAAAGCCTCAGAATGTGTGTTAAGAAGAGAGGACAAATACTTTGATCACATATACACATTTACATACATGTAGTCACCCGTAGCCATGCACGTACCTGTTTTGCACTCCTCTCCTGTGGCGCGCTCATCGCTGCAGCACCGCCTCCGGCGGACGGCTCCCGAATGATCATGAACATCTCAGTGTCACAGGCTCACATACACTCTCTCTCTCTCCCTCACTCTCCCTCCCCCTCCCTTACCCTCTCTCTTGCCTCTTCCCTGCTCTCCTCACTTCTGCAGAAGTTCTTGTTGTGTTTTATGTGTTAAAATTCCTCACAAAGTCAGCTACACAAGATTTTAAAAATGGTTTAAAATTTGGCTGTGTTGATGAAGTAAAAGTCTTTCCTTTGTTCCAGGTAAATTAAAGGAGAACAAATAAAGTAATTTGAGGAAAAACAACAACTCAAATGTTCTTCTACTTCCTCCTCTCTGTCCTTGTATTTCCTCCTCTCTGTCCTTGTATTTCCTCAAGTTTTTTTACTCAGTGTTTCACCATGCTCCTGTCCTTTATCTCTCTCTTGGTGCGTTCAGGTGAGGAGGTTTTTATCTTCAGCTGTTGTCTTGGCTTCTGGGATTGAGTTCCTGCACCCCTGCCCCCACTTGCTATCTCTTGGTCCTTTAGGTGACACTCTATACCTCCAGCACTTTACCTCTCTCACGTTATCTACCTGTAACATATCAACCTCTCTCTCTCTCTTTCTTCCTCCCCTTCTTCCACCTTTCCCCCTTCATCACAGGTGAACACTCCTCTTTTTGTCATGTATTTATTTGTTGTCCCCTCATCATTGTCTCTTTCTATCTTTCTTTATTTCCCTCCAACAGTAATCCTCATTGCTGTACATGCTTTCTCCTCTTCCCAGTCCCTCTCAATCTATCTGCCCTTAATCCCTGTCATATTTGGAGCCTTTTTGTAACACAAATTGGATTCTTTTAGAGGTTCCCAGGTCAGCTATTCATTAAATGTCAGGGAGTGATAAAAAGAGAACGAGGGGTGCAACAAACTCAGCGGCTATATAATGATAATGATGAAGGACTAGCCTATAACACATCCCCTCAATGTTGTCCTGCATGCATAATCCCATCCAGCAAGCATGGCTGAGCACACACACATGCACACACAGGTGAGCTTGTACCACTGACCTCTATTTTTAGACACGAACGATCACACAAGCATGAAATCATGTCACTGTGGCTTTCAGCTTTCTGAAGCAGCTGTATTGCTTTGTAGCTTTTGCATTAAGCACCTGATTCCATTAAAAGCTTCTACAAAAAAACAATTTGTTTCTTCTACTTCCAGTCAAAAACAGGGACATTGGCAGATGATAGGCTCTCACTTTCCTCCGTTTCGCCTTTAACTGCCTCCCCTGAAATCTCCCTCCATCTCTGCCTCTCCTGCTTTCTCTCGATGCATCTCCTGTTATAACCTGCATTAAACATTGCAAACTGAAACAGACAGTGATAGTGTACATTTCCAAGACTTAGGGATAATGTACAGCTTGACGTCGCCCCAGTTTCTAATGAGGTTTCTATTATTCACTTCAACCCCATCTTTCACCCTGCCTGTCTTTCTTCAGCATCTCACATCGTCCCTCTCCTCATCGATTATTGATGGAGGGAAGGGGCAAATTCTTGAGCGAGAGGCAGAAAAGAGATTCATTACATAAAAAGCTAAGTCACACTGCACTGAGGGTTGAATAGAGGGGTTGTATTTTGGGAAAAGATCAGTCATGTGAGAGAGGAAGGCTAAAGGATGGATGAACAAGATGAAAAAAGACATGAGGGGGTGGAATAAATCACAAAATTAAAAAAAGAAAACTATTAACCCTTGTGTTGTCTTCTCGTCAAAATTGAAAATGAACACTTTTGACGCTTTATATCGATGTTTAATTTTTTCTTACATTTTTGTCACTTTTTTCAACCCTTTTGATGCATTTTTTTCAACGTTTGTCACTTTTTTGATGTTTTCAAGACTACATAACACTAACTTGTTAACTTTAGTTTTACAGTTATTTTGGAAATTTATGGTAATAAGCCTCATTTAGAGGAAATCAAACCTAATGTTAGAGTTAGAAAAGTAGCAATTAGGAATTATATTGACTAAAACTAAAGGAATTATGTTACTGGATAATCACACACTGGAATATGTCAACCTTTACTCAATACAATTTTGAAACCACTTCAATTTTTTTTTTTTCAATTGCTATAAAATTGAATAAGTTAATTAATGAAAGTAGAGATTTGTACTTCCTAAAGAGCATTGTGAAGAATCAATCATCTTATTTTGGGTAATTACAATTGGGTAGTTAAAAAGAACATTGATATAGGAAAACAGGTCAATTTGACCCGAGGACAACATGAGGGTTAAGGAGATCTTCTTTTATCTCAGACTTCTCTTTCAATTTGACCCCCACTGAACCCGATCAAAGACAGGGATGAATGACAGAGGGAGTGGCAGCAGAGCATCTTGTGTTTCTGCATGTTGATCGGCCTGGAATGATATCTAATTACAGATCAGGACCGTTAGAGAAAAGATCAGGACACAATCCTGACAGATATATGCTTAATTTAGCCTAGCATACCATGGTTAATGTTTAGGCGGATGACGCACACAGAGATTAAATTGATATTGATAAAAGATACATTTTATTTGGGTCAGACTAATTATTCATTATTACTCATTATTTATTTGTTTGTAATAGTAGTCACAGATCACTGCCCAATTGGCACACGGGATCTCATTAACCTTGCCTAACTGGACAATGAAAAAACACCTTTGTGCGTATCCGTGTCACGTAAACACAAACTCAAACACAGATGAGGTAATCAAATGATCACAGGTAATCAAGTGATTCTCTTGAGAAATCAGGTTCTTGCCTGTGGTGTGAGGTGCTGTGTGTTGAGTTGCATTTTATTGTAAAATGTATCAGAACTTTTTATCTGAGACCTCATCAATACATCTCTCTCTCTCTCCTGGCTGGGGTTGACTCATTCCACATGTTTGGGATCTGGAGATTCACCCATTGTCTTTCTTGCCCTGTGACTATGGTTTCTTTATCTCTTTGGTTTGTCTACCAGTATTTTTACATTGTAGTATTTCTACTTTTAATAAACAATTAATAAATCCTACGTAGTTTTCATTAGTGTATAATCACCTAAAACTATGAATAGTTGTGTTTTCGTTATCTTACAATGAACTCTTCATTGGAGGTCCACGGGTCTACCCGAACACGAGACCCAACCCAGGACCCGTACGGGTTTGGATCCACTGTTCATACGGTCAACTGGTTCTGGGTTGGGTCCCGATTTATTACCACGGGTCCCGGTTCTGTTTAATAGGATGATCATCATAGAAGTTGTTTCTGAACAAGCTGTGTTCGTCATGATCCGTCACCATGACAACAAGTGGACTTGGAGCTGAAATAACAAGTGAATTACCAATGCTGTTTCAGTCAGCAAGAGCAAGAACACAAAACCTAGAGTTTTTTTAACAACTTTCTTGGCAACAAGGGTGGATTACATGCATCATGGCCATGCACAGGGGATGCACTTGTAAAATAACATGAACCAATCAGCTGTGAAATCGGTGCCAATAGGGTCTGTGTCTCCCGGGTCCGTACGGGTTTGAGTCCGTTCGAGTCACTGCTTTCATATAATAGACCGATTTGGTTTTTGGGTAGTACCTTTCTGGGTCTTTTTGGGTCCAGGCATGAAAATCTCTACCCTTCGTAACAACATAGAGAGCAGGTCCTCGATGGAGCCCACTATGCCGCATACATGACTCTAATGGCGCTGACACAGCAACCCGATTATTGGCCGTCAGACAGTCTGTGGAGGTTGGTGACTCTAGTCGGTTTGGTGTGTTCCGTGCCGTCATCAGTCAGAGGAGCCATCAGCTTTAGATTTGACTTGTTGAATTGGCCTGCGGGCAGTCAGACTCAATGGTCAATATGACCAATTATGTTAAAACACTTAGCAGAAATGACGCATGGGATGAGCATGATGAAATCCTCTCAAAATTTGACAAATCTTTTAAACTGACTTTTGTCCAAAAAAAACCCAAACAGATTCAGCAACTTTATGGCCTATTTCTTGCTTAAAATGTTT
>NC_045742.1:16358368-16358689 GCF_008692095.1 Etheostoma spectabile
GTTTTGGTGAACTATTTTTGTAAAATACCAGATCTTATTGCAAACGAACCGGACCGACCGGAGCCGAATGATCAGTCAACTGCCTTTTCTGCCGACGGTCAGCCATCAGGTTGGTGTGTCAGAGCCTTTAAACGCTGGCTCTGGAAAAGGCCTTTGGTGTTTTTACGTTGCCTGAAGGCCACTTTAGATTGGACTACAAGCTTGGAAAGGGAGTGGCATAGATAGTAAAAAATTGGGCTTGTTCAAGGTGAGCCAAGTCTGCGCAAAATCGATTACCGGCGATCGCTGCCCGTTGCATGCCGGTTAGATTTGTGTCCGACT
>NC_045742.1:16358699-16361929 GCF_008692095.1 Etheostoma spectabile
ACTTACTCTGACGTCATGCACACGTGGGCAATGATAATCTCACAAAATCAAGGTGGACGCAGGTTTGCGATGCAGGCAACGTTGCTGCTTTTAACTGACTTCAAGACCCAGGCGGACCAAAAGCATGCTGGGAAACGCCGGCCTCCCAGCTGATTTAACAGCTGATTGGTTCAGAATCAACTCAAAATTATGTTTTATATAAAACTTTTTGTTTCTGAATCAGATAGATTTTAATTGACATTTGTCTAATTTAACGGCTTATTCTCTACAGAACACGTGTGTCTGATAGTGACTTTAAGAGATCAGAGACTATACCCGTTCAGATCACGGATCACATACAGTCTGTTAATTAACATCAGCAACTACTCTGTCTTAATAAAAACAACTGCCAACTGTGACCCAGCTGATATATGGGTCCAATAACATTTTATTAAATTAGAATCGGACCTAACAGGATGTGTGCTTCTTTGACTTCCTGTTCAGCATGTAGGCTGCTGGAATCGGCTGGAAACTGTCCGACTTCGCTGCAGATTTTTGTCATTGCCCCCTGCTGCTGCCGCGTGTTCTCGTCCACTTTACAGGCAAGCATCTCGAACGAGCTTCACTGGCTTGGTCACATCATCCTCCCCAGCTCCACCCTCTTGTCAAAAATGGTCACATCCGTTTGCATAAGAGCAAGATGGCGATGCCCGTATCGCAAAATTTAAGGCTTCGAAACGTCAGTTTACAGACCAATGGATGACGTCACGGATACTACATCCACTTTTCTTCCAGTCTATGAGGAGGGGTGAGGAAAGGAGGGCTCAGTTGGCTGCAATCTGCACCCTCACCGCTAGATGCCACTAAATCCTACACACTGCTCCTCTTAAGTAAAGGATCTGAAGACTTCTTCCTCCACTGCTCAGGTTGCTTGACATCTTCCTGGATCATATACTTCATATAGGTTTACAGTCCACATCTGGATCTTACATAATGTAGATTTGTCATGTTGGTCTTTTCTGTACATGAGGGATCCCTCCTCTGCTGTTCCTCCTGAGGTTTCCTCCATTATTCACCCTGTTAAAGTTTTTTTTTTGGGGGGGGCTGGCGTTTTCCTCATAAGAAAGTATCAGAATTGTAAACATAAATTTGCAGACATATTTGATGTGATTTGTGAAAACGGGCTACATAAATGTTGCATCACTTTTTGAGACTTCCCTAAAAGCTATAAGGCTGAGGAGGTTGGCTTCTGAATTGTTAAAAGAAAGAAAAAGATTTGTATTATTATTAAGAACACTGAGGAGCAGAGTGATGCTACATTCAAAGTTACTGTTAGGCGCCCTCTGGTGGAATCAAATATACCAACAACAACAACCTTAGGAAGAAATGTAATCATTGAAATCTAATGCCAAATATCTACAGTGTTTTCTCTAGTCAAAACTTTCCAAGACACTTAAGTATTTTAAAACAACATTCTTGCAGGGTTGTGTGTGGTAGGATATTTAGAGGCAAGTGTGCCTTGTAAAAGGAAAGACATATTGAAGTAGTCATTACTTAAATTTATTTAGACAAACTGTACCAAAATTAGAATAATGGGATTGGATACATAACAGCTTCAAAACACACAGTAAGACATTACAGCAAAATTAGTTAATATGATTCTGAAACCTTTTTGCAGAGACCAGTTAAAGTTCTGTGGAGTTTTCTTTTAAACAATGCAATACATTCAATGTTACTCACTAAAACGCTGTGTGTGTATTGAGGTCTAACAAACGTGTTGAATGCATTTTTTTTCAAAATATTTGCAAAGGCATTGTTGACATCCATGTTTACTAGCAAGTAAATTCATAGCGCTACAAGAGGTAGGAACTTTTTCTAATGAAATTTAAATCCAGGAGAAAAAACTATAAAGACTAAAACCTACAATGCGTTACAAAGTCTGGCTCTCAATACTTTTTATAATACTTAAAGCCCATTCATGTCTACTTAATGTGTAACTTAATGTGTCTTTAAATGCATTTCCCCTAATCAACCTATAATCAATTACCCCATACAGACAAAGCCAAAACAGGAGTTCAGACGTTTTTGCTAATATATTACAAAGAAAAAGTTAAATATTGCATTAACATAAGACCCCATTTCATTTAATCACCCTTCAGATGTTTCTACAACTTGGAGTCCACCTGAGGTAAATTCAATTGATTGGATATGATTTTTAAAAAGGCACACACGTGTCTATATAGAAGGTCTCACAGCTGGCTACGCAGGTCAGAGCTAAAACTGAACCATGAGGTTGAAGGAACTGCCTGAATACACTATTCTTTGCAATATAATTGAGGTCTATGGCACATAGAAATAAGATACATTTGGCAGTTGTAAGTATCATCAATTCACTGTTGGGTTTGGGCTTTTCATAGGATTTGTTGACAATGACAACAATATAGAATATCAACAGCTTTTAAAAGTGTCTTCTGTCTTGTCCTTTAGTAGTTTAATCTTATTTCAAGTCTTGCAAGAATGTTTCCGGGTTACCTGCGTGTTCTTCCCACCACATCAAGTCTTTATGACAAGGCACACGTGTGAAAGCTCATAAGATGAATCCATCGAAGTTTATCAGTGGCTGAATTTTGTTCTGCAGTTTCATTCACAATAGGTCCTCTGTTAAAGAGAACAACTATCCCCAGTGTGGGGTTACTATGGTGAGCGGCTCCCGGTTTTGTCCGTTGATTATCGGCCAGGGATTAAAGTACGGCAAAACAGGTTCTTTGAATTGGGCATTAAAGAAGGTGAAGAGGTGGCTCATGTTTCCTGCATCATAAAACCCTACGTCACCACGATTATAGTCCAGGTAGACCCCGATCCTCCTGGGGGGTTTAGAGGGATATATCAAGCTCTCCTCTGAGTCAGTGCATGCTTCATACTCCCTGGTGCCGTCGGCGTTATCCCTCAGCACCAGGGTCCAGAAACCATCATCTGGGCAGAGGCTGATCTCCTCCTTTCTGTTGACGGAGGCTTTGGCCACACCCAGACCCCATGCTGTCTTGGAGCCTACCTCCACTTCCCAGTAGTGTCTACCAGAGGAGAAGGCTTTAGAGCCCAGGACGATGTTGTAGAGAGTGAAGCGCTCTGGGTTGTTGGGCAGGTTGGACTGGATTTTTCCTACCTGGACGCTGGTGCAACATGGGGATACCCACAGGCAGGGGTAGGCTGTGTCCGGGTCAAGGGTCACCGCTGTGAGAGCTAAAGAGGAA
>NC_045742.1:16361939-16363064 GCF_008692095.1 Etheostoma spectabile
AAGTTAGAAATTGACCAATGCGACAACAAACGTGTTTACAGAGAAAGAATACTTGGCAGTGACCTTCAACAAGATATTTAATGCCTACTTGCTCAATCAGTGTAAGATGAGCTAGATAAGAGCATCAGCTACAGGGATACAAATAAAATATAAATGCTACTGCGTCAAGATGTAACTCCATACATTAATGAAATCCTTTGTGTTACAATCAGCAATAATGTATGACTACATGTCATTGGCAAATGACCTAAAAAAGTCCTTCCCCACTTGACTGAATGCGTAAATTGCATAAAAATATACATTTACTGATGACTGCTCTGAACTGAAACCGTCATAATCATACCATTCAAGGAGTAAGGCTAATTATTTGCTTTTTTCTTTACCTTAAAAGTAAGCAGAAGACAGCCTAATGTTACTCAGGAAATTTACCATGAAGATGCGTGTGCGTGCATTTACCTGGCTGAAGAATTGAGCTCATTTTCCTCCAGGTCCTATACTGCAGAGGTCCCAGGAACTCTCCTGACTGCAGATCCACACCCAGCTCCGGGGGGCGTTCAAACAACCTCTCAGCCCTGAGAGAGAGAGAGACGAGTGGAGAGGCGAGAGACTAATGAGATGATGAGAGAGAAGAATAGAGAGAGAGAGAGAGTCTGAGAGGGATGAGCGAGGGCTCGACGAAGGAGATGAGAGACTGGAGACAGAGAATTTTTGCGAAGTGGTGACGGACGGGAGAGAGAGAGAGAGAGAGAGATTTTACAACTTTCAAGCATTGAGGTTTCTTATTAAGAAATAGTAAGACCTTCTTGTAAAAAAAATATAGCATTTGTCTTTTGTTTTCCTTAGAAAAAGTGAAGATTTAAGCCATGAACAGCACATTCTAATACATTTACATTTGTTAAATCTACATTTTTAGCTAAGCCCCTTATTTAGGAATAAATTACACTGCTGAGTCCTATCCTACGTTTTAGGGCGTTTTCACACCTAAATGTCCGGACCAAGGTGCAAACCAACGTTCTAGTTTAATTACATTGTATGCATTTGATCCCGTTCTATTTGGTTTCACATGGTAATTTTGCCATAGACAGTTGAAGAAGTGGACCAACAGATCCCGTTGTTCTGGACGGA
>NC_045742.1:16363074-16363200 GCF_008692095.1 Etheostoma spectabile
GGAAAATAGAAGCACTTTTCCAGTGATGGCTAGGCGTCACTGCGCAGCCTCCAACTGAGCTTTACGACGTAGATGTGACATGGGCAACGTGTCTAAAAAGTTGCAAGTCTTCTGGTAGCTGTGCCA
>NC_045742.1:16363210-16363454 GCF_008692095.1 Etheostoma spectabile
CAATCATTCCCAGTCAGCAGAGACGGAGAGCGTGATATGTTAGGAGATTCCATAGGCACAGGCTAATAACCGCTAACTAACATGCTAGTTAACATTAGTAATTAAACCTAAACAACTAATGTCTGTGAGCTTCTCTTTCGCCATAACATGAGACGGTAAGTTATGTTGTTATGACACAACCGAACCTATTTTTACAAAAACATCTGTTACGGAGCTATAACGTGAGATACAAGGTAACGGAGCC
>NC_045742.1:16363464-16363742 GCF_008692095.1 Etheostoma spectabile
TTGTTGTGTTTCTTTAGAAATAAACAAAGGGCAAATAGAGTCTTTCAACGCTTCAGATGTAAAGTTCTTCACTGTCAAAGTGGCGCCAAAATGAATGGCAATGAATGGGATGCTAACTGCAGGTGATGGCTTCGTAGCATTAAAATGGCGCCTTGGGAGCTATGCTTAGAGAGAAGAGGCTTACCCCCTTGGATTTTGCTAGCACACTAAAGAACTTTCCATGACATACCTATGTGTTGTCACCGTGTGTGTGTGTTTGTGTGTTTGTGTGTTTGTGT
>NC_045742.1:16363752-16369083 GCF_008692095.1 Etheostoma spectabile
TGTGTGTGTGTGTGTGTGTGTGTGTGTTTGACTGGTGAGTAGATGGACGTGCATCTGACGTTGGCGTGTTGTCATTTTGAGCAGAGGGGTGTCTTTATGAAAGATCAAGTGCGGGAAAGCTATTTGTGTTTTACGATGATAAAAGTACTGATTATTTAAATGGGGGATGGTGGGTTTTGGGATGGTGATTTCACCTTTAAATTAATAAATATAAAAACAAATTCAAATGTTGGCTGAGTGCGTTTAGCCTACATGATTACGTATAGGCTGTTGGCTTCTTGAGCTGTGTGTTACCAAGGCGTACATAGGTTGGAATTACGTTTTTATATATTTTTTTTTAATTTGCTCTCACGATCTTTTACCACTGCCAGGGTTGCAACTGAAATAACTGGCTAAAGCAACGAAAGTTTATGGAAATCATGTAATTATGTACAAATATTGTCCCTGACTGATGGGGACGTGATATTGATAGTGATATAAAGATAAGCATTGTGATTTACGCATTCAGTGTCGGCTATTATTTTGCCAGCTTTCCTTCCTGTTTTAGGAAGCAGCAACTGTTTTGCGTTTTGCCTGTAAAACCGTGTTGGTGTTCTTCATATTTATGCATTCTAGTTTGCTCTTTTTATGTAAATATGCGAACTAGTTAACCACTGTTCTGACACAGCTTATGTGGACTGCGGTTGTTAGGTTGGGTCAAGCCGGGTAACTGAAAGAAATCCAGGGCATGTTGATCTTGATTCGTAGTCCAGGGGCCTGTTGCACGAAACTAGGATAAGGGATTAAGCCGGGATATCCAAGTTATCCTGCTGACTGTAGAGCTTGACTCGGTTGCACGAAACCAGATTGAATTAAGCCCAGCCAAGTAACCATGGAGATTTATTCTTTGCGGCTAGCCTGGTCCAGCACTAACAGCCAGGCTAAGATTAATCCTGGAGTCTCAGTGTCAAATCAGCTGCCGTCTGATCCGAAATAAACTGTGTTAAAGTTTTGCGTTGTCTTCTGCAGTGTTGGGCTTTATTTTATTAACATGCATTAGCCTACTTGCACTTTTGTTTTCGCGAGTTTGATTTAAACCCTACTACAGCTGTTTAGATGTTAGAAATGGTTGCACTGGCACCCTGATGCGGTGGACTTTTCCCGGGACGGTACTATGTCGAGGGCTGCTGGCGTGCGGCCGCCGCCCGTGGCCGCCGCCCGGTGGCCGCCGCCGGTGGCCGCCGCCCGGTGCCTGGTGCCCGGTGCCTGGTGCCCGGTGGCCGCCGCCCGGTGGCTGCTGCCCGGTGCCCGGTGGCTATTGCCTGCCAGCAGACTTCGAGTCGCGTCAGTGTCCACTCTCTCTGTAAAAGTAGAGATGAGCGGCGCAGCGTCCGTGGTCTCAGCTTCAGGTTTCTACAGGACGCGCTCCGGAGATTAAGTGTGACGATATTAATGTAGTGATATTCTCAGATGATAATAACGGCAGACTGGTCCTAGACCAATGCATTCATGATTTCATTTTCTTGTTGCTTGTCCTTCTCTAATGAAGGGTAGTTTGTGTTACTCCTTAATAAGTGGGCCTATTGTTTTTTATAATAGCTTACATTGGTTTCATAACCTTCTCAATAAGTCTCACATCACCGGACTAATAACGTGGCCTATATACAGCACGTATGTAGTGTAGTTTACATTCATCTCACCGGGAACACCACAATGCTTCTTAATCTTTTTATTTTGGTGCGGTCACTTGTCAGAAGAATAAAAAAACATGAATATTGTTTTACATATATGTTCACAGCGTGTATTGAAGTCATTTACTTTTTTTCTAGATGTTGTCCCTTTCTGATTGTTCTGTATGAACATTAATTGTACAAAGAATTAGATATAGCTTATAGAGATTTGTGTCTCACGGTGTGAATAAGGGTTTGAAATTAAGCCTAAAGTCCGTAGGGTCCATTTCCCGAGGAACATTAGTTCCCTCTGCTCACTTTTGAGGCAAAGTAGATATTTTTAAACCCCCACACATTCAGTAGGGTCCGCTATGTCGGGCTTTTTTTCTCCGTTTGATAAGAGCCGTATTTCCCTTTTTCCATTTTCTTCCCCTCCTCGTTATTTTCCATTAGAAGATGCTGCTCATTGGGTGAAACATTTGGCGCATGCGTCTTCTCATCTCTGAATCAGTAAATCTGTGATTGATAACGTGGTCTATTTGAGAAAGCCGTGAACGTGCACTTATCCTGGCTATCTACACCTGGCTTGACATAGCTCCACCTGTTTATCCTGGCTCGGCAAACGTGCAACCGATTAAGCCGCGATGAGCAGGTCACACTAAGTCAAGCTGCGCTTTTTCACTTATCCTGGATATCTTTATTCTACTTTCGTGCAACAGGCCCCAGGTCTCTGGCGTGTAAATACACGGAGACCATAATAACAAAAGGACACCCCAAAGCTCTTCAGTTACGCATTACTTTCTTCACTACAGTTTGTACAAGAGCTTAAAATATAGGCCTACTTGACTTGAACTGGTTTACTTGTTACTGGCAATTGCACCTAACTTTTATGACTAATTTAAGTTACTCTGTTGAAACCAATGGACGACTACAACCTAAATCAATCAATAGCACATTGTGTACGTTGGCAAAATATATTACATGCATGCGTGAATTTTATATATTTAGGAAAAGGTTTCTAACTATTCAACACATCTGAACGATCGTCGGCTGTATGTCAGATGTCAACAACGCATCACCAACTGGGAAACTCCGTTAGCAAAATCTAGCCCCAGTTTCCCACCTCTGATTCCCAAATGAAGTTATGTGAATTATAACGTTTTCACTGGGGAAACTGAACTTCAACATGGGAACTGCCTATGAACTCTACACTACCAGCAGCAATGCCGTCAGCACCAACTACAAGTGCAATACTCGCGAGAAATGAAAGTATTCGTAGTGCAAAAAGTATATAGTCAAATTTAAATTAAATATCTAATATCCTCCTCTCCCCACGTACTTCCACGACTAATTTTTTCTTGTTCTAGCAAGGGATTTTTCGGTTTTCTTCTTATATGGTACATAGTGGCCTAAGTTCCTGTAATTGGTCCGAAAGTTAGAAACCATCCAAAAAGTGTTTTCATACGGCAAACAAACCGGACCATGGTTCAGTTTGGTCCGGACCAAGACCACCTCTCTTGATCGGACCAAAATTTGATCTTTTGATCCGGACCATGGTACGAGGCTCCTTTCTCACCTGCAATTTTGGTTTGGACCAAATTGAAAAGTCAAAAAGTCCGGACCAAATGAGGTAGTTGTGAAAACACCCTAAAATGAACTTTGTGCATCCTAGTGGCCACTAGTTGGCACGACAATGTGTGGCAAAGATGACATGCTAAACCACAATAATGCCCACAAATACTGTTATAGCAACACTTACAGGTAATTACAAAACAATCCGCCATTACCTTGTGACTTTAGACATTTGTTTTAGGACAACAGTCACGTAGAGATAAAGGAGAAGTCCTAGAAATGAATGAGTAACTCAACAAGAAATCAGTGCAGTGGAATGACTGTGATGATACTCACCCTCCAATGAAATCTTTGATTCCCTGAAACAGAGCAGATCAGAACATGCCTACATGATTACACAATACTTCTGTCTCTGCTATAATATCTCTGACTAACTTCTAGAAGAGAGTAACAAAAGTATTTGGTAATTGCCAGCTGTGGTTTTTCATGCAACTGCTACGCCTCTTCTTTTTTTTTTTTTTAATCTATCTAGATACAGAAATGTGCTATGTTACCATGATGACAATCATCCATCCATTCATTCTTCTCTCTCTCTTCTCTTATACCTTGAGTTGCTTTGGGTTTTCTTCTTCTATCAGTTTGAGGCGAAGCTGGTCAGCCACACTTTCCATTTTGCTGATTTGCTCTGTGGTCTGAGTAAGCGCCTTCTCCAGCTGGTCAAGCTTCTCCTCTTTCTGCTTCTGCAGTTTCTCCTTTATTCGTTCCTCCTCCTTGAGCAGGAACTCCCTCAGAAGGCCAAACTCTGCAGTGACAGACTCCTCCAGATCTCCTGCTCGCTCCTGGAACACGGAGAACTCCCATCAGCAAGAACATAAATACGATTTTGCTACATTTCAACTCTAGGCCAAAGTGATGGCTCGCTATTCAAACATGTTCCTTGTGTACATTTATCCACTTCTCTTATTTCATTACAGGCCATATCTTAAGTAAACCACATGGGGGAGAAAACCGCTTCTTTGAACTGAACTTTTTCCATTCCTAACGCTTGAATGCTATGAGCATGTTGAGCATGTTTTGCAAAGCAGTGGGATTGACAATAATGCAGTTTGGTAGGAAATTTGGGTGTATTATTCTAGTAGCTAATGTAGGCTTGAATCACAAGCCTCAAGCAAAGATAAAGATTTACTTTAATGTAATTGTCATATGTACTCCCATACATACAAAAAATGATATTGTTCCCCCAGCTTTTGACAGTATAAAACAAGGAAATAAATGAAATTTTAAAAAACACAAAAATTCAGCATATAGACGTGGGTTATGATGGCGGAGTAGGTAAAGTGCAGTTCAGGCAGGTGGCTGCACAGTAGGGAAGCATAGCAGTGGGAGGGGACACAGTCCATTTAAAATAAAGCCTGTGTACTACAGAGGTCTGGTATAAGCTCACTTTTTCTCTACAACTCAATTTGTTTCACTTTCAAACTTGTAGTCTTCTTGAGGACACTTCTGGAGCCACAAAAGGGTGTATACAAGTTGTATTGCATGTGCTGTAGTATTCCCCTAGACCTGTAAACAGAATTTGATGTTGTTGGTGTTCCCCTTAAGTAATAGAATCAATGCAGCACTTTATTTTTTTACATTGTTATGTTTGTACTTTAAAGACACTAAAGTATATAAAGCAGGTAGAGTAATAGGAACTTAAAGACAAACACACAAAGAACACTTGGCAGAAAGACAGATTGCCAAACTTGTTGACCCACATCCTGTCATACCGACAGAGAAACAGAAGTGAAAATCTGTGAATGTGCACATCAACTGGGTCAGACAGACAGACAGGCACACAGGAAAATATGCATGCTGAGACAGACAGGATAGAGAAAGACAGTTTGTAGTCTAACTTAGAGCAGAGATATGCGAAATTTATCTGCAGCAGCCGAAACGCACCTACGCAGCAAACATCCTTCACTCAAATGTTTGTTTAACACACATAGCACACCTATTTTGGGGGGGAAGAGTGCTGCTCTGGTGGAAAAAGCAATCCAGCCTAAACTCAGTCAACTGTTATCTCTCACTGCAAGGGTGTGTGTGTGTGTGTGTGTGTGTGTGTGTGTGT
>NC_045742.1:16369093-16370042 GCF_008692095.1 Etheostoma spectabile
TGTGTGTGTGTGTGTGTGTGTGTGTGTGTGTGTGTCCAAAACATGAGAACCATCAGGTTCAAACAAACAACGCTGAGTAACAACCCGTTGTGTCACTACCACCACCACCACCACCACCAGTCATAATTAGACTAAGTCATCAAGTAAAGATGGAGGAATGCAAGTGAATGTTGCTTTTTGACCAGGTTTGATCATTTCTGGTTCTATTCCCACCTTAACAAGATGGATCTTTTCATTGGTCTGTCTTTGGAAGAGCGTGGCGGCCTCTGTCTGCAGCTGAACCCTCTCTAGAGTGACAGACAGCTTATCCTGCAGCAGAAATAGACAATCACACGTTAAACATTGTTAAAAAGTGGTGTCGCTAAACCAGATTATAGGCTACTTATACTAGCTGGCTTGATCGGTGCCTTTTCTCTGAACAACATCATCTTTAACGGGAGTCATATGATGTCCACCCTTTCCTAAACTGACTGTTTGAATTCATGATCAACAAGTTCAAACCTAATGAGAACTAGTAGCTGTAAGACATGAGAGGCCTCTCAGAGGGAGTCTCTAAACAAACTGCTGATGGTCAGCGACTCGGCTGCAGGGTTAAACGTGTAGGGAAGTTACAGGAGCTCACACTGTTCAGTTGAATTCCTGTACAAAAAAATAAATAAAAAATACCTTAAGGCTCCCAGCAAACTGGGAGTCTGCTTTAAAAAAATATATACTATACAGTATATTCTACTCACAGCATCTGTTCCGTGAAAGCCCTGCTTTTTAAATACTGGAGCAAGTGTGTTTATCACTCAATAAACTTGCTTTAAAATTTAACATTTAGGAATGTTTTTCCAACTTGAGATAAGCTACATTTCTTTCCAAGATCAGGGGGAGGAGTGTTACATGAGCATGGAGGAGCAAGGCACTCCTTAAAACTTACTTCAAGTTTTAGTAATAATGTCAGGAC
>NC_045742.1:16370052-16432349 GCF_008692095.1 Etheostoma spectabile
CCAAGTCTACTTTATCTCTGAAAGAGGTCCGTGTAAACTTGGTTTTAAGATGAGATTCTGCCACCTTCGGCCTAAAACAGACGGAAACGTGTCTAAACTCAGCAAATGAGACAGTAGCCTACCTTGTAGTTTTCAAAGGCCTCGGTAATGGGGATGACATTGTGGGTCTTGTGGTCTCGGGACATGCCGCACACTAGACAGATAGGGAGCTGGTCGTCCTCACAGTAAAGCTTCAGCTTCTCCTCATGCTCGTCGCACATATCCATACCCACACCCAGACGAGGCCAGTGGCCGGCGGACGAGGCCAGGCTGCTCATGCTGGACCCGAGCTCCCGTTCCTCCGGCTCCTCCAGCTCACCCTCGTAGTGCCATCCGG
Source organism: Etheostoma spectabile (assembly GCF_008692095.1). Taxonomy (NCBI): domain Eukaryota; kingdom Metazoa; phylum Chordata; class Actinopteri; order Perciformes; family Percidae; genus Etheostoma; species Etheostoma spectabile. Next base: position 16,370,429 of record NC_045742.1, read on the forward strand.
TTACCCCCGCGGCTGGGTCCATGGCCCGGGCTCTCCGCACACTGTCCACGACGTTGCACAGAAGCGAGTTGGGTCGCAGTTTACGCCCGCTCGACTTTCTACACTTTGGGCAACTCGACAACTCGTCCGCCTTGGCTTCCCAGCACTGGATGATGCACAGCTGGCAGAAGTGGTGTCCGCACTCGAGGATCACGGGATCCTGGAACAGCTCCAAACACACCGGGCAGGTGAGCTCCGACTGGAGTTCCTCAATCGCGTTGGCGTCCGCCATTCTCGGCTGCGAACATAGTCCTATGAAAAGAAACGTTTTATGGCAACAAAGTAACGAGACAAACTAGACTGCGCTTCCGTTCTCAGAGAGGGAGTGGTCTGAAGCAACAGAAGAGCGTTTGTTTTCACGGAAGAGACTGGAGGCGTGCAGCAACAGGCTTCGTAGCCCACAGCAGCCGTGCAGCTTTACATGACGTCTCTCCTGGAGCCCAACTACTTTTATTAGAAAGAGGGACCCATAACGAAAACCAGCTCAAATGTAGACTTACTAATTGAGTCAACGTTAATGATGTTACCTCAAACTTCATCTTTGAGGAAATGGTAGTCTATAGGCCTACATACGGTGGCCGACAGGGGCAAAAATCCCCTGCAGTTTAAGAAAACACATGCAAATAGACAAAACAAGCAAACTAAGAAAACCACGGGCGTTTGCCCCTGTCGGCCACCGCACCTACTTCCTCCTAAAAATATTTGGCAATTAATTTGATGAGTAAAGTTTCTTGCTTTAGGCCCGTAATCATTAAGAACCAGGATGTTAAAATCCCAAATCCTTAATGAAATATGTCTAAGTCATGTGACTGAGACATATTGTACTTTGTTTAGCATCTGAGGTGCAGGAGGGATTTATTTCTGATAAACCGAAAGAAGTAACCATCAGGTGTTGAGGAAATTCTCCTAATTAAGTCTTTCAAAAGCCTCTCATGTTTCAGCTACAAATGCATCTTTTATGGTATGATGCATTGCTGTAGATCAAACTACCCAACAGTATAAAGGAGTTCATATTAGCACAACCCTAAACACCTTTAGGGGAGAGGTTAGAGGAAACGTTTTGTCTGTCTGTCTGTATACCTGCTGTGTTGATTTTTATAGATACTTATCTATAAATCAACATAAACCTACAGCTGTGGTTCAATATGCTATATAGAAATAAACTTTACGTACTTAGGCCACTATAAAGAATTGACAAGAAATATGTTGTTGTTTTTTTTTCAATCTTCAGCGATTGTTCCCTGATTGTTTTCTGAAGGTTTTTAGAAACAGCAGTTTTTTTTTAAATAACCTCCAGAGAACCTTAGGGGACGTTCTCTGAAGGTTCTCTAAAAGTTCTCTGAAGGTTCTCTAAATGTTCTCTGTATGTCTTCTAAATAGCCTAGATGCCCGACATGGCGTTTTACTTGTTGTTGTTTACCATTATTGTTGAGCCCTGACCTTTAGGGAACGTTCATGTGTCATGTGATTAACAGTCATTTCTATAGGGTAATCAATATGGAGCCTTCAGTTATAAAGTTAAGAAATCACAAATCAAAAGGTCAGTGTGTGTGTGTGTGTGTGTGTGTGTGTGTGTTTGTCCTTTTATTGTGAAGCACTTTATGTCAAAGTTATAATTAAAAACTTTCCACAAACTTGGGGATTTAGTAATAGCAAGTAAAACTCACTGACGTTGCACTTGATAAACTTACTGAGTTATCCTAAACTTTAGCATATGGGCTAACACAGTCACATTCAAGTTCGATATTTGCTGCTTACATACACATGCTGCATGTATTACCAGCTTTATGGGCTCAATAATTTTGCTTCAGTATAAAGTTGTAGAGGACAAATTTATTTCAACAGGTAAGTGAGCCAGATGTTCAGTGTAAGTTACATAACACACCCTTTAGCCTATAAACCAGAAAAAAAGAAGGGAAACTAGCTGACAAAGAGTAAATCAGTAAGGGACTGTAGGGGGGGGGGGGGGGGGTAAGGTGCACATTACTCACTGTCACTTATATACTTGCTGGTTAAACAAACTGTTTGCAGCTTTGCACATACATTTGTATTACTTCTCATGCATACATTTACCACATACCTGTTTACATTCTGGTTGAATCAATTTTACTCATTTGCAAAAACTGTTTACACAAACTTATATAGGCTTTTATATTACTTTAATAATATTATGCTTATATTTTATTTTGCTTTTACTACTACTTAAGGAGTATTGTTGGAAGGAGCCCAAGATCCAAGATTTCACTGCCAACATCTGCTTCTTGTAATTGTTGTTCACATGACCATAAATAACTTAAGAAACTTAAAATATAAGAATCAGCTCCCCTGCCCACATATTTCCGTTCTGTAGGGGTCAGCAGCTCTCCTCTGTGTGGAAACCAAAACTATGGTAATTCCTGTCACCAGTGGCTGGAAATGCAGTGTTATTACTCTCAAACCAGTTTCACTGACCTGCCCATGGCGTCTGTGTCCTATTCAGCCTGCTGCCAGGTGTCATGTCTCTGGGTGCTCACTAGATGGCCGTAATAAACAGTCTTCCAACACTCAAAGATACATGATTCATACAATACTCTGTTTATCACTGATCATATCCTGGAATTTCTCCTCAGGCAACCTATTTATGACCAAATGTTCGGGCACTGTTCATAATGTATGCATTGTTATATGCTAAGATGCTTTATGCTATGAATTTTTAAATGTGTCACCGTTAGTCATGGCCTGCAAGAGAAACCAAATTCATGTTTAAATTATATTTTTGAGAGGGAATGAGGTGTCGAGGAGAGTCTTTCTTTCAAGAGAATTGTTCAGCTAAAATGACCAAAAAAGTGTGTTCAGAACGTTATCCTGAATATCCAGAACAGGATCTAACATGATCCAACACAAAAACGTTTTTAATCAATCCTATTGGCGCTATACTGTAGGACTACAGTTGAAAACTAGCCAATTGGCTAACACTGGCGCATTTACAGAAATGTTCATTAATGTGCATTGTCCTAATCAAATAAATAAAAAAACCAAAAACATATTGATACTCATAATAAGACTCTGTAGTATTAGTGCTTTAAGTATAGTTCGGCCCACCTTGATGTACATTATGGTCTCAAATCTACCTACTGGTCTTTATTTGTAGTGTACATCACTCTGGTTCCCACCATATTTACAACCTGACTATTCCTGAACACAGCAAGAAATATTATGACAAATTGGAGCAGGACAACAGAAACCGAGGATTTTCCAACAGATCAGTCACACAGCGGAATAAAGAAGCCACGGCTTTTGGTAAAATGGCAGAAAGACAAAACAAAACTGTAAAAAAAGTTGAGAAATAGTGGAAGTACTTTATGAATTGTTTATATCTTCCAGGAAAACATTTCTGGTTTCCACAATGCAATGAGGGAACTTTTGGTGAGAGAAGAAATACAGACCACACAGAAACTGAAGGGAGGCAGAAAAGGAAACTTGCTGACTTGCCCAGAGGAGTGTTTGTGTACAATGGTACCAATTAACAAATGATTGTCATTAAACATCAGACAGTTTAGGACAGTGCCATAAATGCAAGAATCAAAGCAAATGTGCACCTTGCGCAGCACCGCAATCGATAAAGAGCTCTTCTCTGCTGGTTGCTCTTTTTAGACAATGTGTGAGAAGCTGGGGACAAGCGCTCTGTAGGGAAATTCTGCAACACACACTCAAAAAGTCTGCAGCCCCTCCAGCTATAAAAACCTTGTCCTGGAGGGGACGCAGACCAGACAACAACAACGGCATCATCAGCAAGAAACTGCACTGCACGTTCCTATAGTTTTTTTTTGCATCCCTAGCAATAGACCTGGAACATATCTAACAAAGAAATAAGCTATTCTAGTCAAGAATAAATACGGTCAGTCTTGATGCTCAGTGTATGTTATGCAGGGCATCTTCTTTTTTTCACCTTGCCACAACCAACAAATAATTAAACACTAGAAACAAGATGATCTCCACCTCAGCTGACTAATGAAAAACGTATATGCAAAATGATTGTTTCCCAGAAGGCATCCTGACTAATTATTTACAGGGGAAGTTTGATAGGCGTGAGTTAGTCTCACCCACAGGGTTCCTGCTGTCAGTAGGCCTATATATAACAGGAAACCTTGACAGCCCTCAAACGCCTTTACTCTAGATGCTGAATGCACACAAAAGAAATCTAGTTTTTGTTTAACTCTGGACTTGTGTCTGAGAGACAGTCTGTCAGCAAAGTCTGTGTTCGCCGGCATCTCTTTTCAGCAGGCATCAATTCAGCTGACCACGATGTCTCAAAGGAAGATGCTGCAAATCTCCACAGGAGCTCTTTTTCTTCTCCTACCCTGGTTTGGTGGCCTGGTCCTTGGAGAGATCAGCAAAGACTTCTCCCAGTGCCTCAGTTTCTTCTATAAGGAAACTCCTCCAATGGGTTTCAATGCAGCAGGATACCAGCCAATATGCCAGCGCTACAAAAACCAGTACCGCTTTGCCAGTTTGCATCTCCGGCAGCATCGTGCACCACTGTACTCGGCGTACATACTCAGTCCTCCAGATGGCAAACGGCCCAAATCCATTTGGAAGTATGAACCACAGGTGAGTAAGACAACAGTGTGTGGTGTTCAAGAAAGAGCAGCCATTCTCTTTAAAGAAGTACACTACGATACACTACTACACATTACTTTGTTCAGTAGGCCTAGCATTTGTATAGATATGCTGAGATTAACACCCAGTTACCAGTTTATTTGTTTTATAATCATTTTGTCCGTCATGTCATTTACATCAATGAGGGTAGGCTAACAACATCACCAACTACAGATGCCAAAAGGCAAATCCACACCTCTTTTTTATTATTATTATTATTATTATTATTATTATTATTATTATTATTATTATTATTATTATTATTATTATTATTAACCTTCATAAAGGTAGGATTTTGCTTGACTGTTGTGCTGCATTGGTTTTAGATATCTGTATCTAATAAATTGGAATCTGAGTGTACACTATGATTATATAGATTAGAAGGAAAACATAGTATCCTGACAAGGGCAGAGTAACGCAATGTTCCTCTTGTATTTTTATTGTATTTTTATTTTTTGTATTTTACAACGGAGCATCACTTCCTATTGGTTAGTAAACTCCCAGGTGTTTTTCTACTATGTCATTAATGTGTTGAAATAATTTAGATTTCACAAATACACACATCAGCATTCCCATGTAGACCTAGTTGGACTTTGAGTTGACATTTTAAAGTTATAAGAGAAAATGCGACAGAACTGTTAAAGTTTCTGTTTCATTGAAATGTCGTGGTCAACGTGTGATTGTCTGTGACAAAGCAACATAAACTTCTCCTTTGACAAGGCTCAACATCAAACTAACAATGCATATTCAAAATCCATTTAAAAAAAAAACAAATAGGTAGGACTAAAACTGTTAAAACTACCGTTGACAACAATAGTGTCAATATATCAAGGTACAGAGCCTATTTTAATTTATTCAGGGTGATTAACACAAAGGAAATAAAGGATTCTTTGTAGGTGTTTTCCCAGGCCAGTGGGACTCAAGCGTCAACCTGATGGCAGTAGCTGAAAGGGTTGGTGAAGGGGTGAAAGCGGTCTTTTGTGTACACAGACTTATATTCACATAACTGTTCAAATCAAACCGGATCCATAAGTAGAAAAATACTCTTTTGTTGCTTCTGTGACAGTGACGTGTGTCTCTCTGTTATTAAGATGGCGTTTTCCCGTGCCAGCTCAGAGATGGAACACTTCCATATCCCTGTAGACCAGAATGTGATTGAGAGTCAGGCGGTGCTTGACGACTACAGGAACTCCAACTTCACCAAGGGCCATCTGAATCCCAGCATGCACGAGAAGACAAAAGAAGACCGTGAGGCCACCTTCACCCTGACAAACGTTGTCCCTCAGCGAGCGGGCTCCAACTCTGGCCCGTGGAACAGCCTGGAGAATGAGGTGTTACAAAAATTCAAGGCCTTCTGCAACGGGTCGATGCATGTGATCACCGGAGCCATGCCTTATGCGTCTAAACCCCGCTGGATCAATAACAGGGTTTCTGTTCCTGAGTACATGTGGTCTGCCTACTGCTGTCCGTCCTACAGATCTGACCTCCCTGACTCTGTGAAGCCCTTTTTCCCCACGTACGCTGCTGTGGGAAGGAATGACCGCAACAGTGGAGAGGAGATTGTGCCAGTTAATGTTAAGGCAAGGGCCTCGATCAGGGGCTACGATGTAAGGCGGATGTCTTTAGAGACTCTGGAGGGCATCCTGGCACAAAGGCTGGCCATGCCCACCAGTCTGTTTAATGGGAAGTGTGAGTAGCAAAGTGGGAAAGCTAAACTTCCTTGTTGAAATCAAGGGCTTCCTGCTATGTGTGTTTACTGCAGTAATCTCGTGAGCACATCTCTTAATTTTTAAATACTGAATGTGTGATTCGCCAGGACAAGATTATTATCTCTTGGTAGGTTGATATGAACTCAGCTAATGATTAGTGTTTTGTAAAATAAATATGTTTTCCTTTGTCAATGACCCATGATTTTACTAATAAAACCAGACTGAAATGGATGAAGAGTCTTCTGATGGGACGAATCATGTTCATTTTATTGTATATGCTTACATTGTTCACACAAATGCAAACACCTTCAAATAAAATGGTTGCACGTTTTGTACTAATGTGTACATAAACAGTAGCCTGGTCCTGCCATACTCTCGTACATTTCAGTACAGAGAAATGAAAATTGAGCCGAAGTACGTAGGAGGGAAATACCGAGTGGTATTCATAACAAGGAGAAATACCGAGTGGCATGCAAAAGCAGCCATTTACTGTGGTGTGTAAGAAACTGTGTCCGATTTTGTTTTAGCTCCGCAACAACTACCCTCCCATGTTTCGCCGGATAAACCTTATAGATAGCTAGATAGATAGAAGGAAATTATAGGCATCCAGTAGCTTTGACAACTCTATCTAATCTATTCATTCCCCTCATACCCCCTCTCTCTGCAATGTGTACATTTCTTCTGCAGTTGAAAATGCATGGCTCAAAGCTGGATGTTTGGTAATTTAAATAAACACAAATATATTCAGGAATATGTTAAATTTAGGCACAAAACCCAAAAAAATGAAGATAAACAAACAATTTTGACACAGGGACACTTTACGTATCTTTCACAAACAATATTTTAATCAAATCAGCACAAAACAGCAGATACACTGTGAGACTGGAGCTGTTGGGACACATGGTATTACATACTGACTATAATACTTCACTCCTCTGTTTTCCCTACAAAAATCAATTTGAGGCAGATGCTTTCTTCACCGCAATATCAATGATAAAATATCTCAAATAAAGATTATTACCTTTGTTTTTTAGTCACTAGTGGTTTGCTGGTAAGGTGGATGGCAGCGGTGGAGGGACAAGTCAGTGTAGTCATTTTGTGATGAGCAGGGAGTGAAAAATTAAATTGTTAGAAATTTAATGTAAATGAACATATGTAAACTGTGTTGTGTATTCGGTGTATTTGGTCCAAATCCATTTGGAAGTATGAACCACAGGTAAGCAAAAAGAAATCTGTGTTATGTAAATGCAGACATTTTCTTTGAAGACTAACTGTGCTGTGAGATTTTACATCACTTCCTTTATACTAGTGCAAATGAATTCACATTTATTCTGTTGAAGTGTTGTAGAGGTAAGAGTGTCTATATTAATCATAAATGGCGAGAGAATCTCACAGACACATGGAAGTGCTGCCTTTGCATGTAGATCTAATGGGAATTAAGTATTGGGCTGTAAGGTGGGGATGGTGAATGTGTGAGAGAGCATGAGCACTTCCTGTTAAATTCTCAAAGTGCCATTGTGGTCAGTGGGTGAGTTGCAAAAACCGCATTGCACTTTTCTCTCTCTCTCGCTCTTTCTCTCAAACTGTTTATGGAGAAATTATGTTACACACGTTATCTTATTTAAAAGGAAATTAAGTAGCATTGTATCCATTTTGTTTTAATTTAGTTTTCCAATAGCTGACTGACTCAATAACACACCTGTAACACACGCAGAAGTACACACACACACGCACCAACTAACTAAATTCAACTCAACAACAAAAAGCAAGACACTCTTACATATCTTCTAAAACATGGCATCTCTGTCTTCCTTTGTTTTTAAGCTGGTGTCTCACAAGGCCTGCCCAGAAATGCAGCCTTTCACAACCCCGAATCCAGTCTACTCGGATGTGAGGAAGAGCCAGGCAGTGGTTCAGGACTACACGCGCTCTGGCTTCACCAAGGGCCATCTCAATCCCAGCCTGCACAAGAAGACAATTTTGGACCGTGAGGCCACCTTCACCCTGACGAACATTGTCCGTCAGCAGAAAGCCTCCAACGGAGGCACCTGGGCGCCACTAAAAAGGGAGGTGTTGGAAAGAATCAAGGCTTTCTGCAAGAGGTCGATGTATGTGATTACCGGTGCCAGGCCGTATGAGGCTGAATCCCGCTGGATCAATAACAGGGTTTCTGTTCCTGAGTACATGTGGTCTGCCTACTGCTGTCCGTCCTACTGATCTGACCTCCCTGACTCTGTGAAGCCCTTTTTCCCCCAGGTACGCTGCTGTGGGAAGGAATGACCGCAACAGTGGAGAGGAGATTGTGTTGCTGGATCCCAAAGCGGATACCCGTGTTCGAGGCTATGATGTGAGGCAGATGTCCTTAGAGACCCTAGAGGGCATCTTGAAAACAAGGCAGAAAGTGCCAGTCGGTCTGTTTAAAGGGCACTGTAAGTAACAAAGGGTGAGAAGCTCTAGTAAACTTATCTGCACACACTTCATTCTCAAATACCATGGTTCTTATAGGTCACTATGTACAGCATACCCCCCCCCCACCCCCTCTAGTGTCTGGTCAGACTAAACAATTTTTTGTTTTACTAGTTAATTAATGAATGAATAAATGTTTAATTAAAATGTTGTCTGGCTGTCTCCGGTTAGAAATGAATATACCCTTGAGTGGCTACTAACTTCATGATTTTCCAATAAAACAAAAAAGAGCCTTCAGATGATTTTAAATATTTATTTCTTCATGATATGACCAAAACACAAATATACAAAATACAAAGCTGTCAATATATTGTCTGGCTAAAAATAGGGGCATTGGCTGCAACATTAGTGACTTATTAATAAAAACACACAAATGTACAATTTATTGATCATCATAAATAAGCACAAGCTTTATACAAATGAGAGAATAGCTGAATGGCTGAAATGTATTTCTCCTCCTCTGGAGAAACGGCACCGACAACTGACTTCCTGTCAACTTAATTAACTTATCAACTTTTACTCAGCAAAAATCATCCACACATATAGTTTCTTTATCTTTAACTAATTTAAAATGCGGAACTTTTACATATAAAAATGCCGTCAACCAACCTTGCTCAGTCACCTACAGGTCTTCACAGTGTAGCTGCTCAATGTGGCTTTCTGATTGGTTACACGATGCATCAAATTACTTGTATTACCCAAAATCTTGACAGACAGGAAGGGGGGAGAGACCATGGCCACCCTGTGTTATTATGAATCCTTTCTTGTCAACAGTGTTTGTGTAATTGCTCTCCCTGCCAGAGGGGGGAGACAGAGGTTCTGCCCTCCAGCTTAAACTCCATCCTGGAAGAGCGTGTAAGAGAGTCAAATCAACTTAGCTTCCACCGGTCACATTCATCACCTGAATTCTACCACATTCAATTAAAAACCTGCCTTTTCTTTCCAGTTCTATCAGAGATTTGAAGGAGTGGCTCTAAAAACACTTGTGGTTAAAGCCACTTCTCCAGTTGGAGCACTAGAGTAGAGTGTCGGCTTGTCACTGTGTATGAGTTGGTGTCTCTTTAAGTACTCCACCCGACTGAACCGTTTTCCGCATGCTTCACACCCGTATGGACGTTCACCTGTGTGAATCCGCTGGTGCCGTTCCAAATTGCCAAGACGACTGAAGCTGCGTCCACATTGGGGGCACCGGTGCGGCCTCTCTCCCGTGTGCACCAGATGATGCCGTTCCAGTGAGCGCGAGTGTGTGAAGCGCTTCCCGCAGATCTCGCAGCAGTGTGGCCTCTCGGCGGCACAGGCGCACTCGTGGTTCTTGAGAGCCCAGGCGTGGCTGAATGTGTTGCCACAGTGGGCACAGGGGAAAAGACTGTCCTCTCCATTGTTCTGTAAATGAGAGGCTCCCAGTGGACAAGGGTGCTCCTCCAGCTCAGCATCTGAGGTGAAGCCTCCTCCACACTGTGGGCAGAAGTGGAGCAGGTCTACACCACCCTCCTCTTCCCCTCCGCTCTCTCCAACACTCCCTGGAGCAGAGAGGTGGGGCAGGTGCTCTGACTCTCCCTGCTCTGCCATTCTATGCTCTCCTGTCATGACCGCAGCTGAGTCGCCCTCTCTCAACTTCTTTGGCCAGCCTGACCTCAGCTCCACGCCGGCCCTCGCAACGTCCTTCATCCTGCCTTGCCCTATCTGCTCCTCTCTCTGCAGGGTGGGTGGCTCCAGCTCTTCATCCTGCTCCATTCCATCGAGACCAATGTACTTGGGGGCCAGGCTGCTCTCGCTGCCTCGCACTACCTCTGGGTCAGGACTGACAGGCTGGGAGGCTGTCATGGCAGCCTGTTTGCGGCCTCTCTCAGCCCTCAGTGCAGACTCCAGACCCCTCAGCTCATCCATGGTCATGCCCCCCTCCGACGGCTCTGCAGACTCCACCTCCCAGTCCTCCTCCTCCTCTCTTTCTCCTGAATGAAGGGTCAGGGGATGACCCGACAGATCTCCTGAGTAGAGACAAAGGGAGGAAGAGAGAGAGAGAGAGATGGCGTGAGCAATCATTTCCCCTTTCTTTCAAACTATTGGTTTCTGATCGTTTCACTAACTTCCTCTCCCTCAATCAGTGTGTCCTGGGCTCATTACCTTTGCTTTGGGCTCTTGAGCCAGTGTGGAGGTTCTGGTTGGATGGGTTCATCTTCAAAGCTTCCTTGATTAGCTGGAGAGAGGCGGGTTGATAGCCCTCTGTTTGTGTTAACTGCATTGAGAAGCACAGAGAGCGTAGTTACTTGAGTGGGTATCTCAAACCAGAATATAAAATGTATTGTACTTGTCAACATAGATGCAACACTCATCATAGCCATATGTTCTGACCCCACCAAGTCATATGTTTACAAAAAGCTAATTGATTGGTTGGATTTACTTAAATATAATTTTATCAGCCATCAAAAACACTTTGTAATGAAATCCCAGGAGGATAATAACACATTCTGCATGCTTTGAATGTTTAAATGCAGAAGGCAAGTGAAGAGTGGACCTGTGGCCTGCCATTTGGTCACGTGGTGGAATAGCAAACAGCTTTTCACCTCTATCAGTAGTATTTCTACCTATACGCTTGCCACACTTGAGATTTAGAGAGCCCCCTTCAACGGGCTCTTCTGGTAGCTAAATATCCAATCAATAGCCTTCCCTTCATCCATTACATCTCTGCAGTGATTTGATGACAGAAAAACATGAGCACAACTCTCTCTTTTTCTGTCTGCATTCTTTCTCATTTCATATGAAGCTGCTCAGCAGCAAGAGATGCTGTGCCACTTTCTCCTCCTACTCCTCCTCTGAGAAAGCCTGTCTCCCTCACCTCCTCTTTGATGTTGGCCGTCTCCTTCCCCTCACCGCTGATGCTGCCCTCCCCTTCCTCGTCCTCCGTCATCCCTCCCTCATCCTCTTCATCCCTGGGGAACTGGATGAGGTACATCTCCCTGGCCTCCTTCCCCCCTCTTCCTCCTGCTACTATACCCACAGCTCCTGCACTTTCTCCTCCTCCTCCACCACCGCCACCTCCACCTTCTTCTTCCCACACACCTACAGGCCAGCCTTTTCCATAGGCTGCTGCTGGGCCCTTCTTTGACTTGCCTCCTGTGGCGAAGAGAGGAAGACAAGGGAAGGGTGGGAGGGAGGTGAGACAGTAAGGAGAAAGTGAGGGGGGCAGGAGAGAGGAAGGGCACAGGGAGACAGGAAGGAGAGTGAATGACATATGAGGGGGAGTGAGGTAAGTGGGAGGAGATGATTGGAAGGCCAGGAGAGAGAGATGGAGGGGAGAAAAGGGTGGAGAAGTAGGAGATAAGGAGGAGGAGGAGGGGATTGGATTGGGGGGATGGTAGAGGGGAAAAGGAGCAGCAGATGGGAACAGAAGTAGAGAGGTGGTTGGGAGAAAGGTAGAGAGGAAAAGGAGCAGGGGGAGGAGGAGTGAGCATAATGAATGAGTGAGGAGAGAGGGGGTGTAGAAGGACAGACAAGAGAGCAGGAAGGAGAGTAAAACGTTAAAGGGAGGAGAATAGAGAGAGAGGCAGAGACAAGAGGGAGAAGTGGAGTTGGTGGGGGAGAGGAGGAAGAGGAGAGGGAGGACATGTTGAAGGAGAAAGAGGAGGGGTGAGGATGAAAATGTGAAAAGAAGAGAGAGAGAGAGAGACAGAGCAGAGAGAGAAGAAGTGGAGAGGGAGTGTGTAATTATGGTGGTGGTGGAGAGTAGCAGGAGAGGAGTGGAGGAGGTGCGGGAGGGAAGGAGGGGAGTGAGTGTGTTTGTGTGCAGCGTGAGGAAGGAGAGAACAAGGCAGGGAGAGAGGAAGGAGAGGGAGGAGGAAGAGTTGGAGAGAGACAGAGAGAAGTAAAGGAGGTGGGGGGGAGGGAGAGGAGCAATGCAGGAAGGGAGTGATAGAGTGTGCAAAAGCACAGAGGAGTGGGAGGGACAGAATGCAGCCGAGAGAGAGAGGAGAGGGGGAGGTGAAGGACAGAGGGAGTGAAAATGAAGAGGAGGCGGAGGAGGAAGGGAGGGAGGGAGGGAGGGAGAGAGGAAGGAGGGAGGGAGGGAGAGATCAGCTCTTGCCAGATGGTTTCCAGCAAAACAAGTGCGTCTTCATATAGGCCCTGACTGCATAGCAAGAAGCCTGTTACTCACATTAATAGACACAATCTCACATAACAACATATGTAAGATGTTTTAGCAAAGTAACATTTACATGTAAAGACAGCTTCATATATGACACAAACTACATGTCACGTAAGCCACCTTGTTTGGGAGGAAAAGCCATTCTCAAGCAATACTTACGAGCCACCTCAACTTTTCGTTTCTTCCGCCCTGCAGCTCCTTCCTCCGCCGCCGCCAGCCCGGCGTTGCGGCGGTTGGCAGCCCAGCCCATCCCGTACTTGCGCTCGGTTCTCAGTTTGTTCTCGGTGAGCCTCAGCCGCTGTTTGAGAGAGTCGTTCTCCTTCCTATTGAGGGACAGCTCCACCAGGTAGTCGTTCACCATATCCTGGAATAGTTTGGTGATCTCACAGACCGAGGCTCGGATCAGACTGTCCATGACAGCCGTCAGATGCGTCTCAAACGTGGACACCGACTCCTCCATCATCGTGGCCACAGGATTGGACCTGATGATGGTTCAATAACAGTGTATGTTACCACGCGAGCAGGTCATCACCATGAGTTTTTACAGAGATCACAAAAGTTTCACAATGTTTAATCTAATTCGCTAAAACGACAACCAATGTATGCCAATGGTATCCATATCGCCAATGTCAGTTACACAAACATAATTGTAGCTATACACAATCTTTTTTTAATATCGACAGTGCAGTGACTACAGTGAATAATGTTACACACAGTAACACTATTATTCCACATCTGTTATCATTTAATTGAATACTATACTGCCGCTTTAATTAGCTAGGCAGGTTAAAACCAAATACACGACCTGCGCCAGGTTGGCTTAGTAAACTTGTAATGCAGCTAATCGACACACAATAACGTTAAAGTAACGTTAGAAGAGGAGCGGCAACCTCTAACGTTACGTCTGGAAAGTGATCGTGCTAGCAGACGGGCTAATATAGCTTTGTATACGCACCGTTTCTTGGATGAAATCCGGAGGAGTAGCTAGCTAACTTAGACGTGAAACGGCGGCGACAGACGTTGTGATTTCACGGATCGCGGATAAGCTTGGTCGATGTTCATTAGCAAAGAAACATGGTGACAAAGGAAGGCGCCATCCAACTTCTGTTCTCTCTCTCTCTCTCTCTCTCTCTCTCTTCCTCTCTCTCTCTCTCTCTTCCTCTCTCTCTCTCTTCCTCTTCCTCTCGCTCTCTGTCTCTCTCTATCTCTCTCTCTCTCTCTTCTTCCTCTAGCCTCCTTTCAGCGGTGATGCTTGATGACACTGCGCATGCCTAGTACCGTAATTACCCTACAAGAACGGCTGCACCCTGGGAAAAACATGCATTAACTCAGGATCTATTACATTACCTTATACCTAATGGGGTCTCAACAGTGGTGTTAAGCTGTTGTAAAAAATAAAATAAAAGAATGACAAAAAAAAATACTTTCCACTTGGTTGACTTAGCAGAGCATGTGCCAACAGAAGTGTCTTCCAGGATGGAAGGCGGCGCTGTGGTCATGCAGCTTGCCTATTGCACACGCTACAAGAGAGGAAGAGACATCTTTTCTTCACTGGTCTGGTGGCAGAGGCGCAGCGATCAGCATCCGCAGTTTGTCAAGTGAGGAAAGACACAACTAAAAGGAGTGATCATGCCGATGTTTACGGTGAACACCAACGTATTCAAAAGCGATGTACCAGCGGCTATGCTGTCCGAGGCCACTGAGGAGCTGGCCAAAGCCATGGGCAAACCTGCACAGGTAGGCCAGGACCGTCATCTTTCAGGCAGAATCTACGCTCACTATGAAACTGAAACTATCACGGGCTGCCTGTCTTCACTCTTTCACGGAAGAGGGTTAGGGCCACATGCAGTGACTGCAGGCCACATGTGAAAAAAAATGTATTGAGTTTTTTTAGACTTTGAAATAAAGTCAGATTTGTGACTTTGAGCTCAAATACATTTTCACATGTGTCACTAATCCTATTCCGTATTCTTTCCCATTTGGATCAGCTTGATAGATTTAACATTTCACAACAACACGTGCAATTATGCAAACATAAGTTTTGACTATTTGTGGAGTAAACATGGGTAAATGATTGATGATTAATCCTACAGGTTAGAAGCAAATCTTCTATGTCCTACAAACTGAGTGAGTTTTTTTCCCATCAAAATGGGAATCAATTCATATCAATTCATAACATTGATAGGCCTAGGTTAAACTAGCATACTGTATTCAGCACTAAAGGAACTACTGCACCTACTTTTAAATATGAGTTTCAGTTGGAGTCTGGTCTAGCTATAACTATTGTTTCTGGGAATATGGAGATTTCATCAAGCAGTTCTGTAACATGGTGGGCTGATTCTAATATTTTAAGGATATATTTTAAATGTTTTTCTTTTTATGCAAGAAATGTAAAGAAAAATTTAAATGTTAAAGGGATTCCGTATTTCTCTACCAGAATAATATTAAACTGCATTTAGACAATTATGTAGGGAATCACACTGTAAGTTAAACAGTCAAATGAATACATTTGATATCTTAAAATAAATAGATTTTAAGACATGGGTATTGTTGGTTACTTGGCAAGCATTTCTTCAGGGTGGAGTTGTAGTGGGGTAGTTTGGACTCATGACTTCACTATTACAAAAATCTCACTACAACCTTCACTGTATTCTAAAATGTAAAATGTGCCCTCCACTTTTTATAATGCTGAAACTACAACGTCACATTTATGCTCAATTGGGCGAAGATCCTCAAACTGACACCAGTCACTCACGGTTGATCCACCCAATGTGGGCTGACCTCGGTTTTGTGTCTCTGTATTGCATATACCAGTACATTGCTGTGCATATCAACCCTGACCAAATGATGATGTTTGGAGGAAAGGGAGACCCCTGCGCACTCTGCTCCCTCCACAGTATTGGCAAGATCAGTGGGGCTCACAACAAGCAATACTCTAAACTCCTGTGTGGACTGCTCAACAAACACCTGGGCATCTCTCCTGACAGGTAAAACACACACACACACACACACACACACACACACACACACACACACACACACACACACACACACACACAGAGGCAGTACAGTCACTTACTACACATAATGTGATTAGTAAAGGTAGCATGGTGACAGAAACACACAGTCTCAAATAACCCTGGATCTTGCATACCTTGCTCACTGTTCATGTCCAATCTTATAAACATTTCTCTTTGTGTCTATTTCAGGATTTACATTAACTTTGTAGACATGGATGCAGCCAATGTGGCCTGGAACAACACTACCTTTGGCTGAGATGGAGGTCAATGAAATAGAAGATCATTCCAGTATTATCTTATAGGCTATATGTACAAACATTGTAAGACACCTGGTAATTCAATGGCCCATATTCTGTATGACTCTTAAAAGCACTTAGCTTGACCCTTTAGATTTGCACTGATCTCTTTTCCAGTATAATGCTATAAAACAAACCCTGCAGACCATACAATCTCTGGTTTCCTTGATTTTCTAGACTTACAAAGACACAATACATTTAACAAGCTCCATTTAAAACAAATTAAATTAAACTCTGGTGAACACCCAGTAAAAAAAAAAAAAATAGACCTTTTTCAATGCAGACAAGCACAATACCAGGACCCTAAAACGGAAGCAGTGAATGGAATTAAGCCATCATTCATTTTAGTATTTACACCTGTGATTTCCCTACTGTGACATGTCAAAATGTTTTCAATGAATAGAATAATAACCAAAATGACAATGTGTCCTAACAAGAATGTATTTTATTTTTTACTAGACAATGAGTCTAATGCTGTGCACCATACACTTATGTGGTACACAATACTTGTGTAGCTGAAGACGAAAAAAGCAATGTTGTGTTGGCAAAGAAGGATATGATGTTATGCTGTTTATTAACAGTAACAGGACCACTAAGAGCAAGGCAAGATTTATTAAATGAAATGAGCAAGGATTTAGACATATTAAGAATTAACTTTTCTAGCTGTTCCATTAATTTTTTTCCATTGTGACTTAAAATATTGGACAAAATAATGATAAGGAAAATAGGGGTGGATGCTTTTACAAGTATGAATATGATATTTAACCAAAATAGGTTGATGACATTGATGTTAGCGTTCATTGTATCCAATTAATATATAACATTATTATATGTAAATTAAGGAAGCTTGTCAATTTTCAAAGACAACCAGCTGTGGACATCAGACAATAACAATTTGCTATGTGAACATCAAAAAATTAAATGTGCAGGTTTCCAAACCTCTGAGGAATTTGAGCAACTTTTAAACATGGTAAGAAGGATATGAACATAGAATATAACATATTGTTTTGGATCATGAGCACAGGTGATGGTAATGCTTTACAGATTTTTACATATTCTATTTTTGCTGTAGATACTTTTTAATTTGTGATAAATTCTTCAAACGTTAACAGGCTAACCTGTATTTAGTAAATGATAAACAAAAGTTTTGGACATTATACCAATAGGCTTAAAAAATTGACTATGGTAATAAATCTGTTGTTCCATTAAATGGTTTTGTGTGAAGAAAAGTAATATTGGATATTCTAGTAAAAAAAGATTAAGCAGTCCACCTCAGGATATGATTCCAAGAGTGTATTGCTGCAACCTGGAGACCTCCCATCTCATGCATCTCGTCTCATGCCATGCTGGTGACCTCCCGCACATATAAACACAAATCTGCTTAGCTAGCTCCATCGTGTTGTAACTAGGAAATCTACCTGAAGGGAGAGACTACGCAGGGTCAGTGTATCAGATTGATGTACACAGAGATTATATAGGCCTATATATACATTCTTTACATA
Source organism: Etheostoma spectabile (assembly GCF_008692095.1). Taxonomy (NCBI): domain Eukaryota; kingdom Metazoa; phylum Chordata; class Actinopteri; order Perciformes; family Percidae; genus Etheostoma; species Etheostoma spectabile. The sequence goes on from NC_045742.1 coordinate 16,388,243, forward strand.
GCGCTAAATCACGTTTTGCTTGATCATTAACGCCATTGTCGTACCAGATTGGTTGCTATAGTAAAGCCTAGTTGTATCAAACATATGAAGCGCATGCGCTAAAGGTTTTGTAATACATGTATGACTTAGTTAGATGTCTCGATACATCCATGAGCTAATCCAACTAGTTGAACCATATATCTTAATACATCCATGATTCATGCCGTATACCGGTATGTATACATTTCTTGTCAGGTTGAACGATACAACGAACACGCACGGGGCAACCATGGGGCCAACGCGGTGACGTGCTCTTGAGTGCAGACGTAAGAAAACCTTTCCCTCCTTTGGGACGGATGTGGAGTAAAAATGGCGTGTGGCCATTTTACGGTGCGATGGCTACACATTGACTAGATAACTAACAAGAAACAAATACAGCTTATTATATGTCAGATGTGGATGAGCCGGTTCACTGTTAACGTAGTAAAGCCTTTGCGGTTCCGACAAAGTTAGCTAATTATCGTAGACGAGTTACAGGAATTCTCCTTGTGCCGAACGGTCAGTATTTCGCATTTCGGCCAATTGCTCGCCATGTGTAGCGTTAACTTTAATTTACACAAAATATTTAGCTGTCTAGCTTATAAGGCACTTTAGCAGTTTTTTGTCAGTACGACGTCTGCTAGTGTTTAAAATAAAGCAACGTGTGCGTAGCATGAACCGAAAGCTAACGTTAAATGTATTTAGCTACTTAACGTTAGCTAGCTAGTCATTCACGAATTTAGCTAACGTTAAAGTGGTTCAACGTCAGGTTAATCATCCGAGTTTTTATTCTTAACCAGTGAGCCAGCATTATTTAAAAAAGCCTAACGGCATCTCATAGCGTAAATTCCTGATGGTTTCCCTCACCGGCGTTTTTAGGACTTGAGGACATTCAGGGGTTAGCCGGCCGGAATTATTTTTTTATTTTAATCCGTTTTTTGATGCACTCTGGCACCATATTTACCATATGATATTGGCATTAAAAGTACATGTCTTAATGATTGAAAAATGTGTGCCTTAAAAACTTAAGATTATGAATAGTGATGTAAAACCTAGCCTATTAGTAATGTTAGTACGTCTAACATTAAACATTTATTGGAAAACACTGTGTATTAAGTACTTGTTAACTTTTATTGGAATATTAAATTTCCACTCACTCACATTGTTATGCTTGAAACATACCACCTCTACCCCAGGTACTGCATAGGCTATGAGACAGGTGGATAAATAGGATCCCTTTTGCCCTGGGTTTAGAGCCCTGTGTCCACAAACATCGTCCCTGCTAAAGTGACCCAATTGAAAGAAGACCTGACCTGATCTGGTATCTCTTTGTTTAGGGAGTAAGTGATAGTGGGAAGTACAGCATCACACAAGACTTTCCAATTGAGGACATCTGTACGCAGCTGCCAGCCATCTTCAAAGATGTCTGACAATTTGACAAGAGGGTTTAGGACCCAGCTGACCACAAGCATGGACTCAGTCCTGAGGAGAGCTGTGTTTGAAATAATGCTGATCTTTGAGAACAGCCTACATGACCATCAAAAAGAGCTGGTGCAGAAAGGAGAAGAGATTGCTCACCTCAAAATAAAATTACAGAGAGCAGAGCTCAAGTTGAAAGAAAGTGAGTGTGGAGGTGACAGAGAGGTGGACATGAGTAGATTTCCGCAAACGCAAAAAGAGCCTGAACATGTTCTGACCGCCTCTGGACAAACGGCGGATGTTCCTGAGATTGATTTTGAAGGTATAGTGATCAAATGAGGTGAATAACATGACAAAATATGCCGCTTTCTACTGTGGAATAAATATATATACACACACACATGCACAAACACACATATTGTTACACTTAACAAGTACAAATGTACTTTACATGTCTGTAAAAGTACACTTATTTATATATATATATATATATATTTTTTTTTTCTTCTTAAGAGCTAACAGTATAGCAAAAAGAAAGACTTGTAAACCGTGCATTTCTTTCTACAACATTCAGTCAAAGGAATCACAATTTTAAACTGTGCAGAGCTTAACCATGTTTGTGTATTGGTTTGTGCAGTACCTGACGACTGGTGTGCTCCCCTGGGCTGCGAGACTGTAACTAAGCAAGAAGAAAGCTTGTGTCCGAGCATAAGACTGAAAAAGCTTTCCATTCCACTGTGGCCTATTTCAATCATCAAGCAGGAGGTGTGTAAATGAAAGATGTGGTGGTATTAAAATTTAGCATTGTGAACCAGCAGAAAAAATAATGCTGGTTTAAAAACCGGAGTTTTGTTGTTTGAAGAGGCTAAAAAAAACTTGTCAGCACACTTGTCTGCATGAGACAGGATAATTGGTGAGATGGGCCGTTGGAGATTTGATAACCCCATCAATAAAGGCCATATGCTTTGTTTCAGTGGCTGGATCTAATACAGTGCATCCTTGATTGGTACACTTGAAAAGTTACATGGCACTCAGGAAATGTCACCACAGCCAGTTGTATGACGTTGACAGAATATGCTAGTGTTATATCAGATTTTGACAAAAGGTCAGATTGTTGATACAATTCAGAATCTTACAGACCAACACAACCAGTCAAAAAGGCAACCTTTCCTTGGGGGCGCTTGACTTTTTTAAATTTAGATTTAGGGGGTTGTGCTTTAAAAAAAAAACCCATCTCTGCAGTGCCTCTAATCCTATCAGTAAATTGCCTTTTCTAATCTGTAATGTGTTATAAAGACCTGCCATACCCACTTCTTCACATTTGGGCAACATAATTGAAAGTTTCAGAACATCAATGAAGTTTATATCATGTATTGCTTCCTTTGCAGACACATTTTCTTTGTACTTTTCAATGTTAATCAGTGGAGATATAACTTAAAAACATCTGTATTTTAGGTGGTTAACTGTGCCATTGATGACTCTCATCAGCAAACAAAGGGTCTCAGACGATCCCTGAGAGGTGAGTTCATTCTTAATGAATTCTTTCATTCATTCATTCATTTTTTTGTGTTGTAAAAGATCAATAATTATGTCAGAATGATTATTGGAATTGCCTTCTGCTTTCACTCATTTACATACTTGCATTCACCAATAAATATTTTATGATTTCCAAGGCTCCCTTTAAATACTACATCACAATCTCAGGTAAAATTCTAAATTTACTGCAATGAAATTGTTAAATTACAAAATTAATGTTATTGTATTTAGTTGTATTACTGAAGTAAAATGTGTAATTCAATTAGTTACTAATCAAATTGAAAATAAATGTCTTTGCATTGATAAAGTAATCCAAACAACATTTATAATGGATAACTTACTGTATAACAGTAAGCAATTACATTTCCAAAGTAACCTTCCTAACACTGAATGTATGTGGGATTCAACACATTCTTTCTGTTTTGTGACTGTGTGGAATTTCTTTGAATTTCCATGAATTTGATTCCCTTTCCTGTCATTCAAATTCAACTTCCTGTGTGGCGAAGTCAATTCAATTTGAATTCCAGTTCATGAATTGGATGGAGGCCATTTTTTAATTTTGCACATGCCTGCTATCCATGCAGATAGTTTTGGTTTTAGTCACCCAGTTTTAAAGATTTCCATCTTTAAAATATCTGCCTCCATCCTCAAAGAAGCAGAGGTTTCTGATGCTCACAGCATAATGCTAAAAAATAAGCAGCATCATCTCTTTCCAGAAAGTGTCTATTACTCAATCTACAGAAAACACTGTAAAGAGTTTGTACAGGGATTGTCTCCTCACTAAAAATATGTTCTTGTCAAAACCACTCAGGGTGGTGTGTTGATTATCCAGAGTACAGTAATATACAGTACTTGATTTTTACCAGTATGTGGATTGGCGGACAATCACCTGCATACAGTGTGTGTACCTGGAGGATTAAAAGGAATATGCATGAAGGGTCAGAATGCCCTGAATCCTGCCTGGCTGACACCACAATATCTTCCTCAGGAACTGTTTTTGTTTTGCAACAACGTACACATAGCTCAACGTTGATACTTTTACATTTTATTTATTGTTAATGTTGAGATTATGGAAGGTAAAATGGCAGTGGCAACCAGCTCCATTAGTTTCAATTGAGCATCGCACTATTATGTGTCAGTAGCTGGCCTTACATCCCTTCCTGAGATAGCACCGCCACTATTTATGTGCTTAGTAAAGTCTTGCAGATGCAAAACAAAACTGTCACTATTGTAGATATCTTATTAAAGCTGTTTGTTACACAATAGACTGTTTTTTTCTATTTCATTTTTGCTCTTTTACTGGGTCCCGATTTATTTTTAATTTTTTTTTGCTGTTGCTGTTTTTCTTTCACAGGTTCCTCATTAAACAAACACATGCAGGACAGAACCATACCAATGCTCAGCCGAGGAACTCAACGTTCACCAATGAGAAATGACATGAGACAATTGCTCCAGGATATCAAACAGGAATATACTGACCTCACAGGCAATACAGGTCTTGGAGAAAGAGGGAGAAATGTACCCGGAAAAGAGCAAAGAAATACAACAAAGAGCAAAACAGAGAAAAGAAAAACCGCAGCAACTGAGTCTCAAGAAAAGGAGATGGTGAAAAATGATGGTGAAAAGAGGTACTCCTGCAAGTTTTGTAAGAAGGTATTTAATACACAGTTTGGCCGAAGTGTGCATGTACGATCACACAAGAAGTGTCAAGGTTGCAAAAAAGACTGCCGTTTTCCAAGTGCTCTTCAGTTGCATAAACAAACTTGCCAAAAGCTCAAGAACTTGTTGGCAAAACAAGCTCAGTCCACTACCCCTCCGAAACGTGAGTCCTGTGATGAAGAAAACCCGACTGCACCAAGCAAAAAACAGCTGATCAATGAGAAGGAAAGTACACCTTTCTCTAGCAACATTAGTAAATCACCTATCCAGAAAGGTGGGTCCACCAAAAAGCACACCTGTGTACACTGCAACAAGACGTTTCATAGCTGTTCCAAGCTGAAAGAGCATGTGAGTGTGCATTCTGGTGAGAGGCCGTTCCGATGCGACATGTGCTCAATGAAATTCTCCGTTAATCAAACACTCAAAAAGCACATAATGAGAGTCCACAAAGACCAAATGAATTCCAGGGAGACAAATAAAAAGGTTGCATCAACCAAGCCTTTAGAGGAGACTGAAGATGATCAAGAGGATTTGAGGTCTCCGAAGAAAGACACAAGTCTAGCAATCAACCATAATAATGTTCAGAAAGATTGCCGTTCAGGATGGCAAACAATGGGCAGACGCTGCCCTGATGGTTTCAGCTGCTCATTGTGCCAGAAGGTGTCAAAAAGCAAATACCAGTTGATTGAACACTTTTGTACCCACACCGGAGAGAAGTCTGTCAAATGTGAGAGGTGTACTGCAGTGTTTCGTTTTCGTGAACAGCTAAGCTTACATAAAAAAAGGTGCCATCTGCCTATGAAAGAGACCAAGTGTGCAAAGTGTGATAAGACGTTCTACTCACAAGTAAAGTACAATAAGCATGTGGCTAAGTGTCACAGGGTCTGTCCTAATCTCTGCAAGGTTTGTGGAAAAGGCTTCTTCTATAAGGGACGCCTTAAAAACCATATGGCACGTTACCATAATTGAGCCTGGGTGTTGTCATTTATGCTGTTACTGATTGATGGTAGGGTTTCCCCTACAATTAACCTTCTTAGAATCTGTTTTTTATTTTAAGATTAAATGTTGAAAGGGAAGTCTGCAGTCCCCTGCTGGAGCTGCTCCCCCACGACCCGGTACCGGATAAGCGGACGAGGATGGATGGAATATTAAATGACACCACTATTCCCCTGAAAAATTCTAAAACTGTACTGTAAAACCGGTAATACAAAAGCTGGTGTTGTTGGCATTGTCATTTCAGTCTAAAAGAAAAGCCCAGATGTCAATCATCAGTGTCTCTGTCCATTTAATAAGGGGCAGGTCCATCACCAAGCACCCTTTTACCACTATTATCATTTATTTGTTTTAATGTAATTTGATATTGAGAAAGTAACACTGATATAAAGAGTGTTTTGGTTGGTTCAGTAAATATCTGTCAGTTAAAGGCCATGTAAATGCAATATTGCCTTAAAGCAGACCTGCTCTTTGATTACAGGATCAGACGCAATGTTCTAATAGACACTAAAAGAAATGGCCTTGGTAGAAGCTGTATAATTATTGCATTACACAATATATCAAACCCACCAACCTTGTTTTTGTATTAACAAAAGGTAAATGTTTTATCTGCATGAATTAGTCTTTTTGCCTTAACAGATTGAGCTGTCAAGTATCAAGTCTGTTATTCAAACAATGTTTGCGATAACCCTGGAGTGTCAAATGTCAACTCTTGAGGACTTCTTACTTTCAAAGTTATGTTTCATCTGATGCTTGACTCCTGAAACAAGTCTGAACACAAGTGAACATATTTTATGGTTTCAACTGTTCCAACTTTGTTGCTTTTTTTTTTTTATTCTGTAGGGGTTGTATTCGTTGATTTACATGGACACAATGATTTAGATGTTTTACAAACGTACTCTTCTGTATTTTCTTTAAACTATTAGAATAGTGTAGCTAGACTTAAACATTGTCAACCTTTCCCCAATAAAATATATACTGTATACCTTGTCTTGCATTTTTTATGTACATCCACATGCAGTAAACTATAGTATCTTCTCGTCATTGAAAATGACAGTCATCTGAATGTCTATCTATACAATACTTTGGATGTTTTTTTTTTTGCTTCCACTTTGTTATCGCGAGACTTAACACATCCATGACATCAACCTGCTTCTAGTCCTGGACGACGACTTGCCGCATCTTTGAAAGTTAAAGGGGTTTCATGGATTTAATGTTAGCCAGTGAAGGTATTTTCCCACGGACAACCAAGAGCCATTGTCCGTCTGCGTATGGGGTTATTTCCATTGCATGAACACAGTTAAGTGCTGGCACTGGCTACGCTTCGTTGGCTTCCTTGTTTACACGTTAGCTAGCTAGCTAGCTAGCGTAAGAGCTAATTAATGTTAGCTAGCAAACATCGTCACTGATTGCATTGCCTGTTTAATTGCCACTTGTTTTCTTATGGCTATCTAGAGGTTGACTATATGTATGTTGTACTATGCAAACTGGGTCCATGCAATGTAAATTACCACATTGTTTTTCAACACTGCAACGTTAGCTAACTAAAAGTAACGGTGTCTTACCATTAATGTACAATATAAAGTATTGACACCATAGCTCTATTGAGATTTTTTATCATTAGGAGATTGGGTTATAAAAGCAAATGCGATAGATGACTATTGGAAATGGCGTAGCTACTTAGCATGGGAACATCTCATGGCAGTCCGTAGATGTCAGGGCAGAGGAGGGTTTACAGTGGTAACGTTAGCCACATCGCCCCTCAACTGTCTCCGGAGGCCAACTATAGAATTAAACATCAATCAGCTGTTAACGTTGGAACGTTATCCCTGAAACAAAGGACTATGGAGTCTGTTAGGAGTGCTTTCCACGCTCAGCTGGCCACCGTCATGGACTCGCTTCTGGCAGCCGCTGTGTGCGAGATCGCCAAGATCTTTGAAAGCAGCCTGTGTGAACAGCAGGCGGAGCTAGCGCAGAAAACAGAGGAGATCTCCATCCTCCGAGGCAAGTTGGAGAAAGTGGAGAGGAGGCAGAAGGCGAAAGGTGGAGGTTGCGAGGAAGGGGAGATGTCATCAGGAGACAGAGAGGGAATCTTAAGGCCGCAGACCCTGACAGGATCAGGTAATACAGCATATTTCATGGACAACTCACTTTGGTAATTAGAATAAAAATACATAATAAAAGTGGGCATAGAGTATGCTAATAGTCTAGGATAATCTTGTATCTGTGGCTGTATCTCAAACCAATCCATCTTTAATAACTTTCATGCATAGTGACCAGCCCCAGTTTGTATTGAGATTAACCTTTTTGTCATCACTACTGAACTTACACCAGAGGCTTTACTGATACACCAACCACCTAAACTTTTTTTCCCACAGTACTGAATGTGGGGAAGGCCATGTCTTCTCATTCAGACCCAGCAGAAGGACTGAGTCAGAGCCTCAGCGGCCTGAAAGAAGAGGTGTCAGGCCAGGATGGAGCTTCAGTAAAACATGAGGTCTAACAAAAGTTGTCTCTTTAATTAATTGAAGTATTTAAACTTTTATCATTTCTAGAACAGCCAGCACTTGATGACATTTGCAACATGCCTTGGCTTTTCTGCGTTTTACAGACCAGTTTTACTTGTTCTCCATAGCGTGCTGGATTGCAACCGACCCTGGGGTCTGTAGCAGTCCAAGTCCCAGAGGGAAGCATTGCTGCTGGGGACCAGAGGCAGAAAGATACACTGTCTGCCACACAAGCCAAGGCCAAATGTAAGAAGTCACTATAATCTTCTCCCACTATTGACTATATTGCCTTTTCATGCTAGAGCTAGATAGCCTTGAAATTATTTTGAGTTTAAAGGGGTTATACAAGTGGTCAGATGAAAATGCATTTATTGTCCTTTTTCCTCTAATTTCTCTGCAGTGTCTCATTGGGATCAGGGCAGTGCAGACCACAGATCCCTCCAGAATCAAGCCTCCACCCCTTTTCTCTCCATCTCCCAAAGCGGGCGTTGCTCCCCCAGGCCTGACCCAAGCCTAGCTCAACCAGGGGAGTGGTTACCACGGTTGGACACCACCCGGAGTAGGGTGTCCGGTCTGGAGAACCTGCAGGCAGATGGCACCAGCTGCTCTGATCCAGCTAGCAGCAGCACTGGCACAGACACACCCTGCTTTCGACCAGGTTTTGGCTCAGACGAAACCAGCAACGAAGATGACGACAGTTCTTTTCCTTTCCTGGACCAGGAGCCTGAGAACCACAACTCCAATCAGAACTCAGTACAGACCCAAGGTGTGGGGCATAGGGGGGCTCGGCAGGTTCAGCCCCAAGCCCCTTCTAGCGAATCACCATGGAGACCCAGAGATGACAGGGGTGGGAGAGGCCCCATAAATCACACACGGCGGGTCACAACCTTTGTCAATAGAGACCCTCTCCGACCACAATCCAATTCACAGTCGCTCACGTTACGGCATACAAACTCTCTCAGCCCCCCTCCAGCGCCTGGGGGAGGGAATGGACGACCTTACACCTGTCCATACTGTACCAAGTGTTTCACCTACCCCTCCCACCAGCGCAGACACCTTTTACGCCACACAGGAGTCAGACTGCATCCATGTCAGTTTTGTGACAAGAGCTTCCTCACTCCCTCTGAGCTTACTGTGCACACTCGCACACATACAGGGGAACGCCCTTTTGGCTGCGCTCAATGTGGTAAACGATTTGCCCGCAGCGGGAACTTAAGAGCCCACCAACGTGATGTTCACATGGGGAAGAGGCCCTTCGCTTGCACAGAGTGCGGGAAAAGGTTTGCCCACAGGGGGAACCTGAGAGTGCACAATCACAGAGTCCATCAAGGAGATCCCTACTACATGGATGATCAGCAGGAGCCTGACATAGGCCCTAATCCCATTTGAAAAGATTTAAAAAGAAAAATGATGGCTGTGCACTTTAATTTTGTTTGCAAAATAAACTTTAGGAACTTAGAAACTTATTTCTAAATACTAAAAAGAGTACATAAGTATTGAAAGGTGTTGTACCCAAAAATAGGAAGGAAAAAAACAGCCGGTTGGCATTGCCTCTATGTGGCAATCACTGACCATTCCCCCAACAGCCTACATGAAATACCTACGTTCTTTTGCGGCCACATGCATTAACATGCACATGGGGCCAGTCTGGCCATCGAAACAAAGAACAGAGCAACTTGAATTACACATCAGTGGTTGCGTTATACTTTTTTGATATCTTCATTAATATCCTCTGCTTTCCTGTTTCACCATAAAAAAAATCTTTACGTGAAGAGCAGATCTCTGTGGCACATGCTCACCCCTATCGTGCTGCTCTGATTCCTGGTGTAGGCAGAACAAGAGGAGAGACAAGTGGAGCGAAGTGGTCAGTACTTGTTACAAGCAGGCTTGAATTAATAAAGTTATGGTAGATTGCCCTCAGAGTTCTAGTCTGTCAAAATGACGGACGGCCTTCAGATTGTTCTGGCATTGCTAAAAATATTCCATCAGTGACTGAAAAATATTTGGCTACCGCGACCTCTGCAACACACACAGAGGCAGTGGGACTGCATTCTCTGCTCAGGACGCCTTTACTCCGCTACATGTCTACATATCAAGTATTTGTTTGCTGCTATGTTAATGTGAGTACAGCCCCTTTTACAATTTGATATTGGGTAAACATAATATTAACCACCGTCAAATTTTATTATATGTACAATACACGGTCAAGGTACATTTAATTTGAGTGACTGATTGTTTTTTTCCAAATATGATTCAATGTTAGAATTATAGGTTGCACTGGAAAAAAAACCTTTGTATTAACTGTATTGTAAGTGGCTGGATATAATCATCCATGAGTAATTTATTGTTGTAAAGAAAATAACTTTTCTCCAGGATGACACTATTCCAGTTATGTTCTTCCCATAAGTGAAAAGTCACTGAACAGATCTGAGCACCTTTTCATGACATAAAATGAAAGAAATACAAATACAGGTTTTTAATAAAGCCTATAAAGAAAGTCTAGTTGGTATTAGATTTAAAGAGGACTGGGTATTGTTAAAACATTTTCGATACTGTTTGCCAAACAATACTTTTTCAACACCAATTTTATAAAATCCATTTTAACAAAAAGAAAAACATTACAGTTATCTATTAATTTATTTTTTACTTCCTACTACGTGAGCCCTTTCTCTGTGTAACATATAGAGTGTAATGTTAGGCAGCCAATCAGTATCATTTTAGATCTTGGTAGAAGCATGCTGCATGCTTTTTGGCTCAGTGACGCTGATGAGATTTACTCTTTAGGTATTGAAATTTTGCATTGAATGACGAGGCATTTTTTGCTACTTGATGTTAAGGAGACATTTTGGTCGGTACCTAAAAAGTATTGAAATCTCTACCCAGCCCTAAATTTAGACCAGTGGCATGCAGAGGTTAGATAGTACATCCCTTCCTTTAAAATTGTGCTTATGTACTGCCCATCTCCCCAACCTTTAATTTTGATGGTGTTGTAAAATAGAAACATGTTATTGCAACAAGTACATCACCGTGTTGTTAAAGAACTGTGCTTTTATTTTCCATACTGTTTTTGCAAAGTGAAATTAAATAATTTACCTATGTCCAAAGTATTTGTTCTTGTTCTCGGCCTTTAACATTAATGCATGGTCCAGTACAAGATACTATCGTTGCACCATTCCTTGCTAGACACCAGGGGGCAGTCTAAAAACACAAAAGATTTCTAGAAAGCTTTGGCCATCCTTGCTAAATAGATTTTTGATAAAAGTGTTGCTGTCAGCATGTTTTACCATGTGCCCTATATTTTCAAATATTTTCCCCTGATGTCTGCACTTATGTCATTGTGCCATCTCTCTTATGGCCATGGTCTGTAAGCTAGAGCTAATAAGGCAAAATCAAATTGTGAGTATATGAGTTATTGGGTGACTGTTTTAATCGGCAAGAAGAGAAGACAATTTCCCTTGTGTGTGTGTGTGTGTGTGTGTGTGTTTGGAAAACAACCTTAAATGTACTAAGACATTTTACCTCAGTTCAGGCTGCCCCGTTAAATGATACATTTCTTCAAGTTTTTCATAAAACACTATTCTTATGTATGATATCAGTCACTGAGTTTATTTGAATTTAGGGACTGACAAATTTAATTTAATTGATTGCAATGTCTTTAATCTCCATAAGGGGCAATTTGGTTCACAACAGGTAGCCAACACACACATTTGAACAAAAACACATAAAACATGAGATAATAAATAGATAAGAACATATATACACATGTACACTATACTTAACAAAAAAAGAAAAATATGTGCTGTGTCATGGGCAGGAATGGCAGATAACCTGTGGTTTGTTGAGACACCCCACAGCTGCTGGTACAAATGATCTGAGGTATCTGTTAGACCTGGCATGTTATCGGTAGGTATATCTCCTTCCTGATGGTAATATGATTTTATTTAAAGGTGCCCTGCCACACCAAACCGTTTTTACTTGCATTTTTTGAAATATGTTAGGTCCATATGTGTTTGTGTTATGTTGTGAATGTGAAAATAATGAGAGGAGAAATCAGGCCAATTACAAAAGCTGGTTAGTCTTATGTCATGTTGAGCTCATTATTATTCATGAGCTCACCCAGTTGTTCTGGGTTAGGAATGCTGATAGCCAGGCTCTCATTGGCTAGCTGTTAGCCAATCAGAGTGAAGCAGCTTATCTTGTTGGATGTTAATATCTTACAATAAAATCAAGTCTTCCCACAGACTTTCTATTCCATACTAGAATGGCTTTAAGGTAACCAAGGGATTTTTTTCCACAAAAACATGTTACAGAGTCCATGGTAGAACTTCAGACATTACCACAAAGGAATGAAATACGTGTGGTGGGGCAGCTTTAAGTGGTGATCCGCTCAATTTGATCGAGTGCTGAAGCCACATATAAACTCCAGCTGTATGAACGAAGACTGCATTTTAGTGCCTGATCACTCACACCTACATAAAAATGCCAAGCACGTGAGATGCGTGAAGGTTGATGAGACATTTGTCCCTGTCTTTCACTCTCTCTTTCACAAACACACACACACACACACACACACTCAACAGCTAAAAAAGGCTTGGCCATGTGGCCATGTATTCCCTAGGCTGCTGAGTCCTTGGTTTGCATTGAGAGATTTCATTCAGTAACCCTCTCCAGTGACCTCCCCCCAAGGTCACCTGTGTCTGTCTCTGGGTTTTAGGCACACAGATATATAAGATATATAAATAAAACTTTTATGAGTGTACAACCAAAAGGCCAAACCTACGTTGGCTCTAGGAATGGACCTGTCATGCTTATAACCCTATATATTTATGGATTTATGGGTCAGAACAGGGCTGTGTTTGTTTGTGTGCGTGTGTGTGCGTGTGTTTGCGTGCATTTGTGAGTGAACTACTGCTAGTGTGAGGAGATTGAATGCCCCCTATGTAAAGCTTACAGTACATTTAACTGAATATACTGTCTAAGTACTGTGTTTATGTGGGGATGAAAGCATTGGGTCTGATAGAAACCCAAATCTATATGCAGATTTGGGTCTCAGAATAGGTGTGTGTGTGTGTCTGTGTGTGTGTGTGTATTCATAGCCAGGGGTCATAAAGGCTTTGCAGTGTTTTCTGTTTGTATATTTGCTTATGTGTAATCTCCTTTCTGCTCTAAGCAGCTTTTCCCGGGGGGCAGAAGCAACAAATTAACAGTTGACCAGGCTGGAAGGACTGCACACTATGGGTATTTCGATTTTATGTGATAAAAGGTACATGTACAGTATGCTGATGTTTTGTAGATACACCCACTCCAAACAATATTTCTGGTGATTTACCCACATTTTGCCCTCTGGCACTGGGTGGACTACTTTGACCCAAGTATAATGGCTCCACAGTAATTTCATTTGGTATAAATTCGACCTTGTTTGTTTTCACAGTCAGCATGTAATAACACTATATCCCTGTCAGGAAACCATATCCTAGTTAGTGTTTATCACCAGGCCAAACTATTATCAGTGGTTTTCCAGCAGGGATCAGGCTATAATGTGCTCTTTACCTTTTATGCCACCATGTTTCAGTTTAATTCTCTTGCCCCTGAGGCAGAAAAAAAACACACTTTCAAACTCCTGCCATCTCCTTGCCCTCGGCCCAGAGTCATTCCATAATCCTACAGGAGTAAAATGATCCCCCTGACACACCAGTTTTTTCTCTCTCCTCACTCAAACATTTCATTCAGACATAATAAGAGAGGAAATATTTGCCCCCACTCACCTCAAGATGTCAAATTATACTCCTGATATTGTTGGTGTTTAATTGTATGTGCGTACACTTTTTTTCCAGCACGTCTTTCCATTTTACAGCATACTAAAGTGTGGCTTTTCATGCATGTCATGGTGTGTTTATGTGTGTACACTTACCTGCTCCTTTCTGTGTGCCTGGGCTGTAAGAGGTTTAGCTTTGCCCCAAGGCTGCTCATAATCTACCCAGTCCCACCACTCCCCAGGGGCTGCAGTTTCATACTGGTTGCCATTGCTGTAGTGAACCCCCCCCCCGAGGATTTCAATGCTGTCTCCTGCTCAAGGCACTGCGTTGATCCATCGTCTGCTGACTGTATTTAAGCACTTGCTTAATGTGCTAATAGTGTTAGACTGGGGAGAGGCTGCTCAGGCTTTTAACTTTCATCTTCTAAAGCTCTTTGTCTGTTGGAAATGCTGATTTCATGGCTGCCGTCTTAAATCTATTAATAATCAGTGTGAGGTTTAGTGAAGTTCTGGATGTGCATATGATGTGATAACAAGGGCTTTTTGTCAAAGACACTGATGGGACTGTTTCACTATTATGTCGTAAGTATGTGCAATATGTTACGCACACTGAGTGCAGGCAGTGGGGTTGGCCGTTTCTCTTCACATTTTGGGGGTCACAAAGCATGATGGAGGGGTGGAGTAGGAGTATATCATCATCCTTCTTCAGAGTTCCAGGGTTTTCCAAGTGTGTGTGTGTGTGTGTGTGTGTGCATGCGTGTGTGCGCAAGAATGCAAGTGTTCTCCATAGGCTGCCCTTGGGTTGCTAAGCAACCATGTGTCTGCACATTGGAGTGGGGGTGGGAAAGGAGAGAAGCACCAGGTCAACAGACACTAACAAGCATTGCTGCGTCTGATTGGAAACATTGGTGCTATTGATGAATGATGCTGATCATATCACGTTGACCGGCTGTAGGTCTGAATTGTGTTGGAGTCTCAAAGTTCACTCCCTCTTCACAGAAGTCAATTTATCTGTGCCACAAGCTGTGCCTAAAATTCTACTTTTAATCTGCTAAGAGAAGAGGCAGGGAATTTGGGCATGTCCAACGTTAGATTTACTTTGGTGTAATCTTTTTCACCTGTTTCCCAATGGATATAAAATACTATTATTATACTCCCTTTTTATTTCCCTCTCAAATAAAATCAGCTGTAATGACAGGAATGTAGCCGACTAGCCAAAAGATCTAATTCCCAAAGACTAAAAGACACCTTGTTTACAAGGCGGGTCACAAGAATTGATTTCTGGTTGGAAAAAGTCTACATGGAAAACCCCATGTATCTCTTGTGTATTATCTTGAGACAAAATGATTGTGGTTTGACTTATGCTTTGGATACCTTACTGAGGCGGCCTGCTTTTGCTAATCACTTTTGAGGTAATAGTTAAACATATATATAATATAGAAATAAATAAATGTATAGTTCCTCCTGTGCATATATTCACATTTAATTTAAATTCTGGGATAAACAGTCATTGATGTTGTCCCCACAATCCTTTTATTTATGTTAAGAGTCAGAGCTATTTGATATTCATAACTGATCTGTGAACTAAAATGCGTCACCAGTAATTCTTTTAATTCCCACTTAAATCCTTCACTAAAATCCTTGCCTCAACTAAAGAGTGGTATGTATGTCTTAAAACATAACATATACAAACCTGGATGTTGTGGGTAAATGTAAAACCAAGTTAAGATTATACACCAGTGGCCCCGCCATCAGGAGATTGTGTGAGGACACAATACAGCTTAGATTCACTCCAGGGCACCGGGTCCAAGTGACATTGGGGATGGTGGGTGGTTACGGTCCACTGTCACCAAGGTATCGGCCACAGGCCAAGCAATCACGGCTGAATGACATAGTCACTACGGGAGACAGACACAGTCCCAGGGTCAGGCACCACGGGTAAAAGCTTAAGTAGATTTAAAGAACTGTATGTACCTGAAAATACCTCCCACATACATGCAGGGGTGACGCATGGATGTATTAAGACAACGGGTCAATAACATGATTACTGTATTAAAGTGAGAACTTATGAGGATTTACAGAGAGGGAGGACAGTTAGGTGTGAGCTTGTCTTTCTACCTAGGCCTTAACTACCAATGCCTCCTTCACTAAGATCAGTTTTTTTTCTTCCATACAAATTGGATTTTAGGACAATGAAATATGAATGGGTTTCTAAATTTGGTGCAATCTCGGAACAGTTGCTGATCACTTGTAGTTAATTTTCTCTGTTATGTAAACTTTTCTGGTTGCATTTTCATTTTTTACAATAAAAGTGAAAGAGTTGTTTCATCCCCCAAAAAATAATAATCTGATGCCACACTTGGATACAGTTTTGTTTCAGCTTATGAAACAATAGCACGGAAATTGTTTAATTACTGTTTCACTTCCCTAATGAACCCCTTTTCCCAGCATCAGCAGCAGGTGTTTTTTAGAAAATAAGCTTAAATTGGTGTAACGTTACAGCTAGCTAGCGTTACATTACCTGTAAGCAGATATAACGTTAGTTGCAGCTGGTGAAGAAAGTTGAATAGTTAGAAAGCTAAAGCAGATATGTCTTGTCAGATATTGTATTTCCGTGGGTTGGTGGAGGACACGCTAGAGTTAAAAGACTGGTAAATATCGTACTTAACATATCCATAACTTGTCCAGAAGCGTATCCTCTTGTTCAGAAGAAGAATGTGACCGAACGTTAGCTAAAAGTTTGCTACAGTAAGCTGGAAACTAGCTAGCTAGCTAGGCAACTGTTTGCTTTCACGTTAGCCATAGCAATGCTATACGGCTACAACTAACAAGTTTTGGAGCGTGTTTCTTTTTTTTATGTTATTTTTTGCAGGTAGAACACTAGCTATTTATGGGAAACAGTGGGTGGGCATTGAGGAGCTTTGTGGTGGATGTTAGGCTGGCGGGGGGCAGTTGAGGGCCGAGATGGCGGTGGACCATTGCCCACAATTGGTAAGTATTGGGTGGGGGAGGGCGATGCTGGCAGTCTTGGAGTAACTCAGATAAACAGCTCTTCTTGCTGGGGGGTTAAAGCCTGGTGGCAGACAGCCAGCATCAGTGATGGCACCAACTGTCACTGGCAGCCCCTCACTCTGCTGCTGCCACGCTGACTGAAGCCTGTGTGTGTGTCTGTTTGTCTGTGTGTGTGTGTTTAAATTTAAGTAGTGCTCTTATAGCCAGTAATCATTTCTAATCCCTTCTTGTAGGGCCTGGCAATATAGTTGAACTATTTATCCTAGTATCAATAATAATATGCACTGCATATGGTGCACAGTTAACCATATGCAGTGCATCCATCGCATGATGCACATTGCACACATAATTTGAGTGACATGAATGTAAGATGATTGCAGAAGTGACACTAATCTGTGTTTTTGTTTATTATTTTTAAAGAAATGGAAGAGCAGATTCCAAAAACAAATCCAGTGTGGCAGGGTTTACATTTTTATGATATAAATTGAGGGAGGAAAAGCAGTATTATCGCCAAATATCAGAAGAAAATGGGCAGCCCATATTGGACATCGGCTAAGGCCAATGAAAAGATTGGTATTGATCGATCCCTAGTTAAAATCCTTGATTTTTGGAGTGTGGGTTAAACAAAACAAGCAATTTGAAGATGTCACTTGAGAAATTGTGACAGATATTTTGACTGAATGATAAATTAATTATCAAAATTGATAATGAAAAAAACTGTCATATTGATACAAAAGAAAACTGATCTGTCTTTATGTTCTTTAGTGGCATGTCCAACAAACAAATGATGTATTCACCTCATAAATTAGAACACATGGCTCTTCCCTAGTACATAATAGTACAATAGCAACTTTTTACAGTAAAAAGTATCCTTATCAATACTAGAGATTCTGGTGGTGGTAATGCTTTTTTGTGGTATTGCCAACCCTTAACGCAACCAAACTCTCATAGAAAACTTAGTGTAAAGACTTAAAGCTATAGTGTGTAGTTTCTGTTGCCCCCATAAGGAATTCTAAGTAATGACAACAACACTGTTGGCGCATCCACATGAGGCAAGCCTTCGGTGATTCCGCACCACCTGCACCCCTACTCCATGCAGTCGCTAGTAGCATTCATCCTGTCAAATGAAGAAGAACATGGAAGATTAAAAAAAGCACGATTCACGTTTCAGAAGAGGTAATTATCTTGTAATTTTTACTTCTTTGTCTTTACCTCTTTTTTCTTTTTGCGGCATTCTTTTCTTGAGCTGCTGCGAGTTAATGTTGCCGGACGGCACCGTTTTGTAAACTTAGCCATACTAAGAGATACAGAAAGAGAGTTTTGTGTATAGCTGCTTAATTAGCTTTGTATCAACTAATTTGGCAATGGCTTGAATGTAACGGACGTTCACTAACATAAAATAGTTACGACTATAGCTTCAAATGACTTAAATATGTTTGTTAGTTTTGTAATTATATTTGGTTTGGAATCACTAAAGGAACAGTTACGCTAATTCATTTTTACCGACAGTCAAGAAGATTAATGTAACTTTCATGTCTGTCCATTAATAATGAAGATGGAGCCAGAGGACCCTTAACTTAGCTTAGCGCAAAGACTGGAAACATAGAAACAGCTAGCATAGCTCTGTCCAAAGGTAACATAATTTGCCAAACAGAACCTCTAAAGTGTGATATTTAACACGTTATAGCTTGTTTTTTACTGTGCAAATACTAAAGTTGAGATTTTTTGCTAAGATAAGCAAACGGTATTTTCCAGATTTCTCAATTGTTGAACTACAGAAATTCATAGAACGATAACTTGATCAGATCATATAATTATATCAAACTGTTCTAAGTTAATAAACAAAATAAAAAAGCCCTACCTTCTATGCAGACTTGCATATAGATTCTGCTAATAAAATGTATATGTGTGTGTGTGTGTGTGTGTGTTTTAGTTGTCTATGCTAATTGAATTATGTCTCAGGGTGAATCCTCTAGTTGTCACAGTAGTGGTTCATATTCAGCATTCAAGTGAAACAGTCCTACTCTACTCTTGCTCTCTCTTTGGCTCGCTCTGCTTTCTCTCCCATTAGTCACAACCCTATAAGACATTGCCACTTTCACTCTGCCACCCACTATATCCCTCTCTGTTTCTTTATCATATTTAATCACCTGCAGTCAGTGATCAGGCAGATCTCAGCTCTGTGATGATTGGCTGCGCCCAGGAGTGGGCCGGGCCTGCTCTGATGCATCCCACACACGTACGAGCGCAGCAGGACAGATCCTCTCCCTCTCTCTCTCTCCCCTCCACCCCTCTTCTCCTTCCCCCTCTCTCTACCTCTCACTCTGCCTTTCATACATACGCCAGAGCACAGACTGCAACGGAACGGGCCAGTAGGATTTTCCTCATCCTGGAACAGCCGAGAAACCAGGGAGACCGTTACCCGCCGAGGAGGAGAGAGACGTTATTCATGGAGGATCCACCGAGGAGTATCTGACCCACAAGCTGCCGAGTGTGTAGGTGAGTTAGTGTTTGTCCCGCTGTATATGTGTGTCCCTGAGTGTGATTTCACTGCAGTAGCAGCAGCACTGCAGATACACCAACCAGGGGCTCTGCTCATCCCTCTCTCCCTTCCCCCCACTCTCCTCTTCATCATCTCTCTTCTCTTGCAGAATTAACAAGTAGGGACTTTACCCGTTTCTGAGAGCACAGAGCAGTGTATGTTGTGAGTGTTTGCGAGAGTAGAATTGGTCTGGCCACACCTGGACTCAGCAACTGCAGAGTGAACGATCTCACCCATGGTAGTTTTTGAACTGTTTTCAAATAATTCTCCTCCTGCAGGTTTGCATCTGGCTCTCAGAAGCAGTTGTGTGGACTCCTACACACACCCATCCCTCGACGGGACCGGCCCACTCCCTCCTTAGTTAGGAATAGGATGCCCGGCTCTGCGCCCTTGTGCTGAGGTGGCGTCTGCGGGCGAAAGTATGGGCGCTGTGCTGACCGGAATCCCCACCACCCCCTCCACCACCGATCTGCCACCACCACGCCGCCCCACCAAGACGGGCGCTTTCCCCAGCCCCGCCGATGGGCGAAGACACTGACGCCACCCCGACGCTCAACCACCGCGGCTTCCTCCCCGACCACAACTATGTGACTGAAGGTAAGACCATGACAGAGGTAGCGGCATTTGTCTCAATGTTACAAAGTGTATGTTTAAGTGTGCCCCCATGAGCCTGTTTCTATGTATGGGACTTCTGGAACTTGTGTATGTGTGTGTGTGTGTGTGTGTGTGTGTGACAAAGTGTATATGTGGGACAATATGTCTGTATGCAAAAACAAGCTCAGAACGGCTTCCTAAATCTTCTGTAAGCTCTGGGTTGTTCAGACAGATTTGCAGACCGAGCAACAAGAACTAGGAAGCAAAACACGGCTTAAAAATAAGCCATATCTGGGCGAGTTTTCCTCTCCTTCTTCCCTGATCTTTATCTCTTCTCAATTTGTTTTGTGTCCTGCACATTTCGTGTCTGTGTTTTTTTGTATTTATGCTTTTGGAACCACTTTCTTACCTTGTGTAACAGTTTTGTAACACTGCAGGGAAGAATTGATTTGGCCTGTGTGTCCGAATGTGTGTGTACACCTCTGTTTCTGTGGGGGCTTGGGGGTGGTGGGTAGGGGCTGTGCAAACCAATTAATTTATTTGGTTTGTTTCATAAAAAAAGATGGATTAAAACCCTGTTCCTTCACTTAGCTTAATGTTAGACCAGAACAAATGATTTGGGGGTCAGGAATGTGTTGGGAGCTCATTTGTGATTCACGTATTACTGCTGAAATGGAATTATGCTTCTTGTGTCTGTGCTGTAATATAAATATCCCTCACACAGAAGCACATGCTGTAGTCAGGGGGAGACCTGTAGTGTGGCCTGTTGATTGTGTAAATGGTTGTGTGTGCATTCAACATATTGTATTGCTGAGAAGATTGAAGAATATTTCTATGCATGTTTGTCTTTTCTTATACATACAGTTTTTTCATGAGCATTATGTGTATCTGTCCATTTTAGAAAAGGATTTTGATGAGTTAGTGGAAGAAAAATAGTCTTAACATCCATCACCACCATCCATTATTGCCATAGCAACATTCCGTGATGACAAACATGCTGCTTTTCATGCTTGGCCGATATGATTGACAAGTTGTCACCACCCACCAATAATGGCAGTATTAATTATTCCACACATCTCAGGCAGACGGACATTATTCAGGGTGAATTGCTGATGAGCTCACAGCAAGATGGACACACCACTGAACACTATTGGTCTGAAAGGACTGTGCAACACATGGACAGCCTGAAAATAGATAGTTGTAGAAATCATGCTATAAAATCAATCCCACAACAATTCCCCTAATGACCCAAAAACAGATAATCTCCTGTCACAAAAACAAAATGATTCATTACCTGACTCCTCTTCTAAATTCACTCCAACCCCCTCCACCTTTCCTCAATGTTCACCCCATCCCCCGTCCTCCCCATTTCCATCCCCCACTGCCTCCCTCTCTCACTCTTTCCTCATCGGTCCCCTAATGCAACTCGCAGCATTGCCCGGTGCTGAAGTAGCGTGTCTGCCAAACAATTATCCAACAGTGCTCTAAAGGCTGCTCAAACACAATGTGCCTCTGTATGTGTGTGTGTGTGTGTGTGTGTGTGTGTGTGTGTGTGTGTTAAAGAGAAAGACAGAGAGAGTCGGTGGTGGTGCATGTGATTTTATGCTTGGGTGTATTTTGTAAGCACCTGTGTGTCTCCATTTTTTAAATGTTTTGCCTGTGTTGCATTCATATTCATGTCTGTGTCTTTGAGTGTATACTGTGTGTCTTTTTGTTTGCACAGGTCTATGTATGTATATGTGTGTGTGTGTGTGTGTGTGTGTGTGTGTGTCTGTGTCTGTCTACAAGGGGTTTGTGTGTGTTTATATGTGTGTTTATACATAACAGTGTGTCTGCAGATCTTCCCGTGGGGATTCCCCTGCCCTTTAACTCCTACAGGGGAGGGATGCTTAACCTCCCTCTACCTTAACTTCCTTCCCCTTTCTTCTTCCCTCCATCTTTTACTCCCATCCCCTCACTTCTATTGCCCTCCCCAACATCTCCCTTTGCTAAACCCTCACCTCCGACTGGAGCGGCATTGGGTTCAAAGATGGATGAAGAAATAATAACATCAATTCTATATTGCACTAAAAGTCTTTTGGTTTTTGTAAATTCCTTTTTTTATTTCTTCATAATTATTGTGCACCTTTTACAGAAGTATCAATGCTGTTAAGTCAAAACAGCTAAATGGTAAACATTTTACATTGCACAAACAACAAATATGTGAAAATATAAATTGTATATGTAACTCTAAAAGTAAAAATTCCAAACATTTGCTGATTGCAGCATCTACAACAATTATATTGACCTACATGCCTTAATTTTATATAATGATTATATAATTAATTGTTATAATTATATAATTATATTATTTTAAACGTTGTCCTTTGGGTTTTCACACACACTTGGGAGTTTGTGAATTGCTTTGGACTTTGGAAACTTGTGATGAGCAGATGTCATTATGTTTGACATTTTAACTGACAGATTAAAAAACAGGACCCAACATGCTCAGTTCACAATCAGACCTTGAAGACTGGGTGCTGGGTCCTTAATATGGATACAAATATGTAAAAGCAAGACTAGGACAGCACTCCACTTTGACTTAATATTGATTTGGCAGTATTAAAAAGTCAAATTGGAATGAAGGTAATTGTTAGTCATCATACCTGTATGTAAGTAAGTGAGCTTTCCCCTGCTCTCACTGCTCTTTTCTAATTCTCAATCATCTCTGGGAAAATATGAGAGCTATCTCAGCTTCTTGTTACATTCCCCTGCAAAATGTCCCTTCGGAAGAAGCTTACTAAAACATATTAAGACTCTGTCCCACAAGCTGTCAATCTATCTCCATCCTGCATGTCTTGCAAGCCTTCCTGCCAAACCCAACACGCAAATACATCATGTTGTATAGATACAGAATAATCAATAATACGCTATCAATATTTTTTCTCTGGTGAATACTCATGGCCGGATGTGGTGATGCAGTAACTCAGTCCCTACCCTTAACCCCATGCACCCTCCCTGGTCCTTCCCCCCCTTACTCTCTGCTCCTTCCTGTTGCCTCTCTCCCTCCTTTCCCTTCCCTCCATACTTGCTCCTCTTGCAGGGCTGCTCCTGGCTATAGCCTGAAGAGCTCCGCCCATCCTGTCCATCCCTCTCCACCCTGGAGTCCTCCCCCAGGATGTTGAGCCCCATCCAGGTCCTGTGCTCCGACATCACTACCCTTTCTCTGGAGCCCGAGCCGTTTGCCTCTTACACTGAAGGTGTGTGCTCTATCCTCTTCTATCCCGAAGGTCATATCTGTCTCGCACAGTTGTGCCACATAACCCCAGCGTGAGATTTGAGAGTCTGTGTGTGTGTGTGTGTGTGTGTGTTTGTGTTTGTGTGTGTGTGTGTGTGTGTGTGTGTGTGTGTGTGTGTGTGTGTGTGCATACTTGCATGCATGCATGGGTGAATGTGAGAGAGTGTATGTGTGTTCTGATGGAGTGTGCGTTCCATTAAGTATGCCAGTAATTTGAGTAGGGTGAGTTCTCACCTGAGTCTGAGTGTTATTAATATCTTACACATCACTTTGTCTCTGTCTGTCTGCCTCATCCTTTTTGTGTCTCTATTTTTGTACCTGCCTCTTTATTTTTGTCTCAGTCTGCCTGCTTCAGTGTGGATTGTGTGTGTCTGTGTCTGTGTGTGTGTGTGTGTGTGTGTGTGTGTGTGTGTGTGTGTGTGTGTGTGTGTGAGAGCTTTGATTTCCTAAAATAGTTTGGCCAGACGACACCCTGTCTCCTTCAAAGAATCTATCTTACATCTACCTCAATTAACACGGATGAAGTCATGTACAAAACATGCAAAGAAACTGGCTTAACCCAAATACACTGTGCAGACATTTATTTGCACAGGCATGCTCACAATTTTTCGTTATCAATTAATCTGCCGATTATTT
The DNA here is from genome assembly GCF_008692095.1 of Etheostoma spectabile. NCBI lineage: Eukaryota > Metazoa > Chordata > Actinopteri > Perciformes > Percidae > Etheostoma > Etheostoma spectabile. The sequence continues at coordinate 16,412,191 of NC_045742.1, forward strand.
TCTTAACTTATTGATTGATTGGTGATTGGTGGTCGATAACGTGTCTGGAAATAGTAAAAAAAATGCCAATCTCTCATAGCCTTTAAACTGCTTGTTTGGTCTGAGAAGCAATCCAAAGGTATTTAGTTTGTAGGGCTGTCTCCTAAAAGTCGAATATTTGTTTTAGACCAGACCAATGAGCTCCCAACACATTCATGACCCCCAAATGATAATCCTCTGTTCTGGTCTAACGAGTCAGAGTAAGCATCCCTTTTACACTGCTCTCCAGGATAAAATTCTACTACGTCACATTGTCCCATCCACTCAGTGAGCATGTCAGCAACAGGGACAGGCGGCTATGTGAGTCCAACTGAGACAGAGGCAGCTGCCGGAGGAAGAGAGGCGTCACAGCAACTTACTGGCTTTTGTTTGATATCTGGTGTTGGCAAAAATGTCGTTAGCGTAGAAGTAATTTATTTTATTGGGTTGCCTCTTAGGGAAATGTTCTCAGTGAATTTAAGTTGGGCTTTTATTACGATGTTGGAAATGGAAGAAGTCAACCTGTAGCGTTATGCTCTGTTGTTGGTTCATGCTGGTTCAGAATACGGCGCCTCAGTGTTTTTTTTTTTAATTACAACTCGGCTACAGTGTTTAGCACGCATTAGCTCGGACGGCCAACTTGGCTTGTTTACTGATTACTTGCTGATTTTTTCACCTTGAACGTCCCGCCAAACATTCAATAAAGCGTTGCTTGGTACTGAATACCTGAGGAATGAATAGTATTAAACAGCCAAACTCATTCAACTAACACAATACTGAGTACTGTATATACAAGACACCGTGGCAAGGGCCTCTGTAGATGGCGCCCTAGCTACGAGCATGCACAGAGATGTTTATGCTCAATGCATTGATCGTAGTATTCTCCGAAACTCCAGGAGGTGTATAAACAAAATAAGCTGGAAGTAGTAGAGGAGAAGTAGAAGTAAATGAAAGTACACTGCCTGGCAACAGTGATAAACACATCCATGGTAAACCTCCCGCTAAATCTTTTCACCCTAAAGTCAAAATAACTGTCCGCCTCTCAACGAAGCCATTTCTCTTTTTTTTCTTTATTTCTTTTTTTTTTCACACCCTCCGGCGAAATACAACTTCTTTTCCCAGGGTGGTGGCTCTTTCTTTCCATGGAATTAAAGACATTGGACTTTTTTTGTGGTCTGTACATGAAGAATCATTCCAGATGTTTCCCAGGCGAACCTGCGTTGCCAGTCTTCCCAGCCATCCGTGTTGAAATGGAAAGTGCAGCGCATGCCTAGTTACAGCAACTTTTGGAGCCTTTGTGCTGGACGCACTGGATGACGTGATGATGTCATTCTTTGTCAAGCAAACCTCGCACTACGGCGACCTATCATTAAAGATTTTTGAGAAGGTGGAACCAAATTTTAGGAATTTCTTACAAATGCCAACACTTCATCACATATCATAGTCATTGCAGAATCCTTTTCTATCAATCGACTAGTTAAAGGCAGGGTTAATAACTATTTCCAGTATACACTTTTTTATAAATTGTTTAAAATTGTCTTTACACCCCGACAGCAATACATAAATTATGGGCTATGAGAAAAAGTCCGAAAAAGATCTGTCATCTGTAGCCACTGTAATCCTGTTAAAAGGCCCACCCTGTACCCCTCCCGTGTACGAGCCTCCGCTAAATGCACTTTGTTGTCCCATTACTAACGTCAGTCATGTTTGTTTTAAACATTTGGTATGATAAACAGGTGTTTGCTACCGTTTGTTACCGGGGAAAGAGACTTGAAGTAAAATTGCGGCCCTTTCTCCGCTCTGCTCTGAAGCAGCGACGCAGCAGTGCTCATGCTCCATGTGGGACGGGGCCCCGAGAGCAGGGGGAGGGGATGCTACTTTCAAATCTTTCTAGCTTTTGAACATTACCAACCCTGCCTTTAATTGTTTCAGAGCCATCTGCGCAGATAAGAGTGGCAGCATCAAAAGGGGAAAGTGTTTTCTGAACATGGGATTTGGCATGACATTTCAGTATTTATGAGGTTTCGACACATTCGGTGTTGCCGAGGTTGTATTGGATGTAAACCATCTAAGCTCCTATTCTATTTTTTTTTTTATGTAACAGTCTCACAAATCTGTTGGAAAAACAAATAGATTTTTTACACATTGCAGATTTGAGAATTCATGCAGCTAGAAGATGTCTTTGCAGCGAGGCAAAGCAGGATTCCAGTTGTGTTTCACACGCACTAAAGCTGGCTTGGTTTGTGTTTTCCATTTGTTTGTGTCTATAACCATTAGGATCACACCAGCTCTGCTCCATTGTGCCGATGTGTGTTTGGAGAAATGGCAGATTCCCTGCTGTGCTGAGCTTAAATCAGTCCTCTCCACACATGTGAACCTTTAACACAAACACATGCACCAGCTTTTTCCCAGATAACTCCAAAACTGCAGGACAGGGATCAATTTAACGTCTCCCTCCGGCAGTCTCGCCCCTCGTCTCCTTTTCTCCCTCCTCTCCCTCCAACCAGTTTATTTCTCTGCAGGGTAATTGAGTATACACACTTGTGCACACGTACACAGGAAATGCGGGGTGCTTGAGCTGCAGCATGCACACACACTCGCCAACACACACACATACACACATCTCCTGCTGAGCTGTGGCTTGTCCTCGCTTTTAAGGAGTGTGTGTTTTTGGCTTGGCTTTAATGGTCTGTGTTTACCCAGTCCTAAGATGTCTATAATTGAGACTGTAGAGTGCCTGCTCCTGTCTCTGTCCCTGTAGTAGCCTGAATAAAAGGAAATAAGGAAATCCACCTCCCTCTATCTACGCCACCGCCTTCACCTTTCCCATAAATCTCCTCTCCTCTTCTTTCCTCTCCTCTCCCTCTCTCATTTCCACCTCTCCTCTCAGATGTGCCACAGAAGAGCACTAACATTAATATTTATGATCTAGATTCTAGACTATGGTTCAAAATAGCAATTATTTTCATCATCATTTAATCCACCTTTTTGATTAATTTATTTTTGCTTCATGAAATGTCAAAAAAAAATCTGAAGCCCCAAGTAATATCGTTAGATTGCTTGTTTTGTTAACCTTCTCGTTCAGAATTATATATTCAGTTTGCTAACACTTAAAAGCCGCAAATCCTTGCAGTAGAGAAGCTTATATTACAGAGTGTTTTATCATCAAATCAATTATGGAAACTGTTGCAGATGAATTTTCTGTTGATTGACAAACAGATTGATCAACTAATCACTTCATCTCTTTATCGCTGAGGAGTTGCTGTCCTTGGAAACAACTACCAGTGCAATTGAGTGTTTGTGTGTTTGGTGTTCATCAATATTTTTGATGGTATTTTGTGTTAATGGGTTCATTCATGTCTGTGTGCTGTTTTCTGTTGATATGTACTGTAAGTGTGGGCGCATGCTTGTGCGGTCACAGTGTGTTCCTCCAGTTCCTGCAGTGTGGCGATGAGTCAGACAGGCCTGCTGATGCTAATGGACTGTCTGTGGGAGACAGACACAGCTAGCTTGAAATACTGTAGCAGCACACACAGATCCACACTATATTGATTAACAGCATGGCAGCCTAACACACACACGCACACACCCACTTGCCAGTGGTGCTTCTTGGAGGACAGCCACAGCGCACTCACCCTCATGATGATGCTTGTTTCTGCAGTGTTTTTTGTTGTCTTATTTTTATGTAGTACTCTTCTAATAAAGGCCATCAGAAAGACGTGTGTGTGTGTGTGTTTGTGAAAGATTGTAAAAAAGAGAATGACAGAAAGAGAAAAAGGGTTTAGTTCCAGAGGATGAGAGAGCAAAGTTTGTGCTCCATGTTTTTATTCAGCTATTTTGTGTGCCGCTCCTGTGGATTTTGCTTAGGTTAGCTCTTTCTCTGTGCGACTTGAGTGGAGACACAGTTATCTGTAAATGTGTTGGGTGTGCCCACACATTTGCTGTGCATCACTATGCGCCTGTGTGTGCATTCATAGCTGCCTGGTGTGCGTATGTGTGTTTGTGAATTTCACTGCATGTGTAGAGGTCTGTTTTTGAATGAGTGCCATCATGTGTAAGTATGCATTACTTACCTGCATGTCCTCACTTTGGATCATAGTGTCTACTCAATCTCCTGGTTTTAATTTAGCAATGTTTGTAAGTGAAAAAAATTGCAACGCCATAATTATTTTAACACACTCCTTCTTCCTGCGAGTATTGGATTTATGAATACCACTTCCTTCTTCACCAGACTACCATATACGGTTAACCGTTACAAGAACCCCTGCTACTGGTTGGCTCAGCCTGTTACCATGACAACCCCTGCTCACCGAAAGCCCCCTTCACCGCCCCAACTCCTCTTCCCTCCACCTCCCTTTCCATCCCTTCCATCCATTCTTCCACCACCAGCAGCAGCACCACCACTACTACGTACAAGCTAACATACAGCCAAGCAGCAGAGTGCCGTGGGGGAGGGACAAGAGAGAGAGATGAATATGGATAGACAACCCGAAAGAAGGGGGGGAATTGAGAGAGCCTTAAATAGAGGCAAGAAATTGAAACTGAATAATAAAGAAGGTATTGCAGTGGCAGAGATCAAGATACAGTGCAGTGACTGGTGGAAAAAAAATAGCAACCAGTAATACATGAAGTTTTTGAGGATTGGGGTGAAATAGGTTGTGTTAGTGTAGAGATTGAGCAGCAGTCCCTGCCTCCCCTCATCATAAAATCTCTCTCTCTCAAGGCCACCACAAATAGCCAACACTACAGCTTTGAATCACTCTGACTCTCAATAAATACTCCCTCCACAATGTTATATTTCAGTCTGTGTTTATTGAGGACCATGTTCTTTTATAAAAAAAAAAACTGAGCTCAGTGGACTCCTTTGTTGAAGACTTAGTGGGGTACAGCATTTGACATGAAATTATTTTGAAATCTCACATATGACATTTTTGATTATTTAGTGTTGTAGTAGCAGATTTAAGGTTTTGCTGTATAAAAATCTGTGAGATAGGACTGCTTTGGTGGCTACATCAATAGGTCAGTCAAAATGCACCTTTATTGATAAGCCTGTGTGTTGTGTTGCTTTGGTTTATAGATTTATGTTAAGCTATTAATAAGTTTCAGTCCAAAACACTACATTGCCCAGTTTTTAGTTTCCATCAGACATTCCTCTTCCCTTCTTTATGCTAGTTAACTGGGAATGACAGGTCACCAACACAGTAAGTTGCACAAGTTACATGCAACTGTAAGCAATTATACCGTAGATGTTTTAGGATACTTTCATTGAAGGAACCACAAGACATGTTGTATAAATGTGAATGTGCCGTCTGGGCCAGGAGTTATCAACAAGAAGAGTTTGCACAGAAACAGCAAAATAGGAAAAGGACCGAAGAATACTAATAAGAAGTGTTGAATTACCATTCAAACAACAATCTTGCGCAGCATTGCTTATTGCACCTTTAAACGAGACGATCAATACCACTTTAAAGTAGCTTTATTAGTTTTTAACTGATTTGGTCAGTCTGAAAACTGAATCAGTTCTGTATCACAATGCTGTATGTTCTAACATATTGATACATTTTGATAAAAAAAAAAGAGCTCAAGAATCAAATTGAGAACAATAATAAAGGCTGTGGTGGAACATGGAAACACCATGTTGTGGTATGATGAGACTAAAGGAAAGCTTATATGACAGCATCAGGTCATGCATAGGTCACAAGTCAGGGGACAAGAATATTCGACCAGTCTCTAATGACCAAACTCTTTATGTATAATTGTTTGTCTCTACAGATTCAAGGGGTCTACATAGGCAGCTACGTGATGAGAGAATGTTTTATCACAGGAGGACTGTCTCTTTTTGGAGGTTGGTGGGCCAGCCACACTTTAGCATACTTTGCAGAGAGAAAGATAGGCTGAACTAGGCTTTAGTATCTGTGTTTACGGCTCCTGCATTATCATTGTTTACTTTAAGGATTCAGTTAAATGTAACGCCAAGTTTAAATGCACTTTCAGGAAGACAGGAACTTCAGAGAGTTGGGACGGCACTGCACTATATTACACAAAATTGTGGTTAAACTGTTCCGCCTGCCTAATTGTCTCCTTAATTGAGTGTTTTTTGAATCCTTTTGTGTAAGTCTTAAGTCTCCCAAACTTTCTTCACGTATGCTCCTGAGTTTTTCCTTAACAATGGCCATTGACATCACCAGCAACCGTCTGGCATTAACACGGCAAGTGTGAAGTCCAACCACAGATTTGAAACTCCACAACTGAGCTGAACATTCAGTTCACTTCTGCTGGTAAACTGGCTGGACATGTTTACTTGTTTTGTTGAAATATATTAGGTTTAGGGTAACTGAGAAGCATGAAAGATTACATATTCGGTCGAAATATAAGCCTACATCAAATATTTATATTATAATGGATTTTTAAATGTATTCAGTCATGGCCTAGTGTGACTAGTTTGTAGTTTAACATGACTTTAATTGAGCCTGAGTTTAAAATTACTTTAGAAGACTTTTAACCACCACCAATCCGGTTTCTCCCTCCTGATAAGCTCTGTCTCCGCAAATCGATATTTAGAAATAAAACTTAAATCTGCTGTACAAAGTTAAGGTAAGAATATGAAGACAGAAGGGAAGGGAGCAGATCACATGCAACTTTAAACCAGACTTCAGCTTCAGACATTACACTGGCATGCCCCTTCATTACACGCCACCACCAAGTGCTTTCTATTTTATATTCTGTGTATTGTGTGATGCAGGAAGGTTGGTGAGCCAGCAACTGCTAAGTGGTAACATGCTTACTCATATTACAGTGTTGCCACTGAGTCAAACTGTGTTGTTGTTTTTGGGACACCGAGCTAGTGGTGGGGGACATTGTCGCAAACATGCAAATTAATTGCCTGAAGAAGTATCTTTGAGTGATATTTAGTCACTAATTCAAATACACTCTGAGTTTTGTTTACACCTCAGACACTACAGAGATGATTTTACACTTACACAAACACAATGAACTCAAGTGACACGGTTGTGTACTGGATGCGTCATAGTGTGTGTCACTGTGAATGTGTCACACTGGAACACCTGTGCCTAATGGTATACAGCTGTGTGTGTGTGTGTGTGTGTGTGTTCGTGTGTGTGTGTGTCTGTTTGTTTGTGTGTGTGTGTGTCTTTGATTTTTTGTATGTTTTGATGGGCTAATATGTACTGGTTAATCTGAATGTTCTCTGAAAGTTTACACACAATTGCAGAATATTTGTGATCGTGATCAAATATGGTTTTGATCTACACATTAGTTTCATATCTTAATCCACTTACAGTACATGCTAATGCATTAACTTAAATTAATAATTTAGAGCAAGATAAACAGATAAATAGATGAATGAAGATGGGTGGTCAATTAGATAATGGTTATTCTTCTCCTCTTTCCTCTCATGCTACATCTCTCTTTTTCATCCTCCATCTTTCTCTATGTTGGTCTCTCCCCAGCTGATATCATCTCCACTGTTGAATTCAACCACACCGGAGAGCTCCTGGCCACAGGGGACAAGGGAGGCCGAGTGGTCATCTTTCAGAGAGAACCTGAGGTACACAAACACACACACAAACACACACACACACACGCACACACACATTATTTTAAAAAGGGACAATGCACAAATAATCATTAAACTTGTAATACAAGGGAATATGTCTTAGGCCAGGTTACAGCAACAATTGTTAATTTCCACCTGTAGTCCCTAAATGGACACACACCGTTCCCTCCAGCTACCGTCTAGATTGATTGATAAATAGTTGATACTACTGCTGTGTCAGAGGATGTATCATTACAGCTGTGCAGTGTCCGTGCCATGCTATTTCTTCTCTTGATCAAGGCAACGGCTTGCTGGCTCCGGCCCGGTGTTCACTGTGCAAGTTCACATTTTTCTCCCTACATTTCCATGTACCTTCTTTTCTTTTCAAAGAGCAAGAGTGAGCCATTCTCCCAGGGCGAGTACAATGTCTACAGCACCTTCCAGAGTCATGAGCCCGAGTTCGACTACCTTAAGAGTCTGGAGATTGAGGAGAAGATCAATAAGATCCGATGGCTGCCTCAGCAGAATGCCGCACAGTTCCTTCTCTCCACCAATGGTGAGAGACCCCACACACACATGCATCTTAGAGGAACCAGGAAAATGTGGAAGCAGCGATGTGCTTGCTCATATTTTGTGGGAAAACACTTCACTTTAACCAGTTTGAATGATTTTGTCACGTCTGAGTTACAATTGTTCTCCTTTAACAAGTGTTTGACAGAGTGAAGGGCATGGCGGGGCAGTTGAAATTAAGTTAGTTGAATGGCTACGGTCAATATGCAGATTTTCCCTCGTCTAAAGGGAAAGAGTTGCTGCTTGTGTTGCATAACATTTCTGTAGTGCATTAGGAGTATTTTTGCCTTGGATAATGAGAGGCCCCATCATCAGTTTACATTCTGAGTTTATGGCTATATTGGAAGAGCTATAGTTTTTCCCAGAGCGCCCTGTTATTGATTTATTTAAGTACTATATTATTTATGATTGAGGGAATGAAAAATGTAAGACCTGTCTCAGCATTTGGGTAATGCTGCTAGTGGGAAGCTTGCTGTCATTTTATCAATAAAATACAGAGACTTTCTGTGTCTGTCAGTGTTGATGAAGCAGAACCTCGCTGTTTGCTCATTTAGAGTTTCAGGGTCCAATCTGTCTTTTAGAGCTGACAGTTTGGAGTGTGGTGGATTATCTTGTCTATTATAGTTGTTTTCGATTTCTAAACGACAGTGGACACAACTGGAGTCACATGTGCAAAACTCTAACTACAGTCTGCACAGAAGCAGTTCATGTGGACCAAACTCTAGTTCCTTTTTCATTGCTGAACACAGTTTTCAAATCTCTAGACACTTATCTCATGACTTTAACCACAACCTGCACAACACAGTGGAGCTACAGCACTTTGTTTGAGTGCTAACACACTGCTGTCACAACTGTTAACCACACATTCAAAACAGAATAGATTTCAGTCTGGTGCCTATCAAACACTGATTGTATTTTTAGCTGAAAGCCTAAGCAGGTATTTATATAGAAACACAACATGAGAATAAAACAATTATACACTATACTGTATGAGAGAAACAAGTAAAGATACCGACATGTCCAGGTAAGATGTCTGAGGTTACATACACGGCTATAAAAAAAAAGGTGAAAAACACTACCTTTACTATGGTAGAACCATGTACTTACTGTTTTCAGAAAGTAATGGAGGTGAAAGCAATGGAAACACCACATTCATTAGTATTTAGAGATGATGCAGAAATTCAATGTGATGACGAAATCTGGCTGCATGATGCTGGAGAGAGGCAGGATTAGTCACACTATTCTTTGTTACTGTTAAGTACCTTTAGTATTTTATGGAATCACTGGGGAAAGAACTAGAGACAAAATACTACATTGAAGCAAACTGCTGAATTTCGTTCCTTCTTGTTTACCTTACATACAAATTAGTATATTATAAAATCTATTTCTTTTCTTTAAAGAAACTATTGAGTTGTGTGAAGTCACTCAAATTGTTCATACTGTAAAGATGAAAAGTAAATGAAAAGATGATGTTTGATGCTAGTGTTTTGACTCTCAGTGTGTTCTGAGTGACAGTGTGTGTTGTCTCAGTGAGGATTGTTCATAGTGTTTGGCTGCACTGAACCTGTTTTGAGACATTTGTGTTGCTTGGAGTGAGTTTTGCAGGTTATGTGAACTGTTTAGCTCAGGTGACTGTTGGAAATGCAGACTGTAGTTTGAGTTTTACTGCTCCAGTTGTGGCCACTGTCATTTAGCATTAAAAAAAACTGTAAATCATTTATTTTGGGTTCAAGTGCCTGAGTGTTTGTGTCTTCATGCTAAAAATCCTAAAACATCTTTTTTTTTTTTTTTTTTTTTTAAAGATTTTAGGCTTTTAGTGTTACAAATTTGAGATGGAATTCCATAGTCTACTCTATGTTTAATCACATCTAATTTAAGATCACCAGACCACCAGCTTCGTAACCTAAAGTATATCAGCAAGCACCTATTTACACTTTCAGATTAAATATATTGTCATCTGATTACTTAATAGCCCTTTCTGATTCCCAGATAAGACCATTAAGTTGTGGAAGGTGAGTGAAAGAGACAAACGACCGGAGGGATACAACCTGAAGGATGAGGAGGGTCGCATCAAGGACATCTCCACTGTCACCTCCCTACAGGTAACAGATCTATCTATCTATCTATCTATCTATCTATCTATCTATCTATCTTTATCTATCTAAATATATATCTATTTATCTGTCTCTCTGTCTGTCTGTCTGTCTGTCTGTCTCGCTGTCTATCTACAGTATCTCTATCTATCTATCTGTCTGTCTGTCTTTCTGTCTGTCTCTCTGTCTATCTATCTATTTATCAATCTATCTGTCTGTCTGTCTCTTGCAGACACTAAAACATTCATAAATGCAGTAGGATGTGCAACATAACTGGGTCAGTGGGTACAGATGTGTTTGCATGTGCAAAAATGGGTCACTAGCACAATGGTACACGTGTGCATATGGGGGGAGGGGTTGTTAGGGAGGAGAAATACTCTTTTTCCAGCTTTACAGAGCAGTAACACAACATCTGTACTACTATTTGTGGTGCATTTTGGGTAATCTGTACACATTGTGTGTCCGTGTATGCGTATGCATGTATAGTATGTTCTTCTCTGTATAGGACTGAGCACGTGTATGTGTATGGTGATAGTAATCCCACTGTGCAGTATGCAAGTAGAGCACATTTAAGCTGTGAATAAAAATGTAAATCATGTTTTGACAAGGAAATTGTTACATTGATACAAATGTCAAGATATGAAATTGCAGCCAAATGAGTTTTGACTCATACACTGAATTGGCTCTTGATCTTAGGGATAGGATCAAACAAGCAAGTTGGGGTTGCAACAGTAATGTTATTGATGTCAATAGAAGTAATACATTAAATATCATGATACAAAATAAATGATTTAAATGTTATCTACTTTTTGTATCTTGACCGTCTTTGTCTCCTAAGCAGTTACATGTGATGTTAAATTGCTCTCGCTTTCTTTTAAGGTGCCAGTGTTGATGCCCATGGACCTGATGGTGGAGGTGAGTCCACGGCGAGTGTTTGCCAATGCCCACACTTACCACGTCAACTCCATCTCCGTCAACTCCGACTATATGACCTACATGTCAGCTGATGACTTGAGGATCAACCTTTGGCATCTGGACATCACCGACCGCAGCTTCAGTATCCTTTGTGGGTTGTGGTGTACATTAATAGTGAAGAGAAGAGAAGACAGGCATACATCATTGCACATGCACAAACATATAAAAACAGGAATAGATTTATCAAAGCACAAGGACACAGCTCATGAAGGCTTACATTAACACATACTGTATATGCTTCTACATGCTCAATAATAAATCCCCACCCACACACACACAAACACATACGTTTCAAAAACTCCCACATTGCAAATCCCACTTTGTTGTAAAAAAAATGTACACAGTGTTGGGGGAGGGGAATATTATTCTTGAGGAGTTAAAATGTAGCTTAATGAATAATTCAAAGGCTGCATAAATATTTCAGCCCCTTTCTGAGTTCTAATCCAGCTCAATAGGACACAGTGCAGTCACATCTATGACCCAGACAGGATTTATGATGTTACAATTTATTTGAATATGGAATTACTTTTCTCTCAGCAATCCCCCCCCCCAAGATATATTTAAATTGGTTTGCTTTATTTCCTCTGTAAATTATGTACATTGTTATGGTTATGTATGCACACGCAGACATATGTTTTTATTTTGTATAGGATTTATAGACTATAGTATCTATAAAAGGATGAATGAATATGTATACAGTATGTATGGTTGACTTCAGGAGGTAAAAACAGTTCAGGCTAAAACAAACTGCAGGCCCTGGCAAGCTGACTCTCTTTGTTGTTTTCCTGAGCAACGCTTTCTATCAGACATTGTGGACATCAAGCCAGTCAACATGGAGGATCTGACAGAGGTGATTACAGCGGCTGAGTTTCACCCCCACCACTGTAACTTGTTTGTCTATAGCAGCAGCAAAGGCACCCTGCGCCTCTGTGACATGAGAGAAGCAGCGCTGTGCGACAAACACTCCAAATGTGAGTAAACCTGCTCGATGGAGACATATGACAACATTATGTGTTACTGGTAGTTTTGCACATTTGGGCTTATGAACTACAAATCAGAGAAACTTAATTCAGCTGCTGAAGATTTTTTGAAGCATAAACTATGTTTTTAGATCAATGTCCTCCTTTTCAGGCGTAATTCATTCCATATACAGTTCAAGCTTTTGGCTTAGCTTTGTACAGACATCCATAATTCCCAGATGATGGATCCTTATAACTTTGGTGAACCCCTGATTTGCATTTATTTTTTTCTGTGAAATATATCATCAACTACTGAATAAATTGACATGAAATTTGCTACACACTTTCATGTTTCCCTGCAGGACTATTTGCAATCCCTTTGAGGATCCCATCACTTTTCATTGAACTCGGTTGAAATCAACTTAGAAACTTGACGATACTTAATTCATCATAGTGGATTATAATTATTAATTTGCTTTTTTTATGCGTGGTTATGTAGTTAAGAACAGGGACTGTGTTCTGTAGTGGTGGTTTGATAACACTGTATATTCAATTTGTAATGTTGATGAACTGAGACCTGCATCAGCTATGTTCATTTACTGGAATGTAAAAAAAAAAAAAAAAAAAAAGTGTACGCAGTTTTGATTTCCTTACAATTTAGGAGCACAATGTGTCTCCTTTGGAACATGTTGTCATCATTTAATAATATTACTTTCCACTGCAGGTTAATTATTATAGAACAAGGTTTGTTTACCCATAAATCTGCTGTACATTATGTACAATAATTCTCTCATACTAAAGCTGTATGGTTTCCCAACTTTCTTTTCTTTTATCTTTTTGTCTACTTCCAAATCAAAATGGACCGTTTCCCAAGTGTTTTACCGCTCTGTATGTCAGTGAACACTGCAAATTGTGTTCAGGGGAACACCACAACGAGCGTCAAGGGATTTAATTTCTGTTATGTGATATTCAGTGAGAAATGCCTGCATTTACCAGATTTCTTTTTATGTAGAAGACGTTTTATTTTACTTCTTGAAATGTGCTTTTTATACAAAGAAGCATTGCCATAAACACACGCCTGGTCTGGTATGTCTGCTTCATAGACTACAGTCAACATATAGACTCATCTGAGAGATTTATGTATCTGTTTACATGAGAAAAAGAGACACACATATCATTATGTGACACACTGTGTTTCTCGGTGGAATCTGTCTTAACAACCCTCTTCTCCCTGTCCCACCATCTCCAGTGTTTGAGGAGCCCGAGGATCCCAGCGCCCGCTCCTTCTTCTCTGAGATCATCTCCTCTGTGTCGGACGTCAAGTTCAGCCACAGCGGTCGCTACCTGCTTACCAGAGACTACCTGACTGCCAAAGTCTGGGACCTCAACATGGAGAGCAAGCCCCTGGAGACATACCAGGTGTGTGTAAAAATCACAATTTAGAGAATGAATGTTTTCGCTCAGGCTCAGCTGCTATGATGATATAATAGAAACGAGCAAAACAACTCTGGGCAAGGTGAATTGATCAGGGATCAGAAGTCGAGGAAGCATTAACATCTGCCCAGTCCCTCCACTGTTTAATTCTAGCTTCACCAGCTGGTTGGTAACAATTCAGTAATAGCCTATAGCCTTTATAACCCAACAGTTTTTATTATTAGTCTGCTGATGCCCTCATGTCAACACCCCTTGCTGCTGCCGCAAAGTCCTGCTAATGTGCATTGTCTTTTCCTCTAAATCATTTTCCTTAAATAAGTACACCAAGATCACAAATCTCAATTAGATAAAAGTACACCCACATGAAGACAAACAAACCAAACACACACACTGAGATTGGCTGAGAAATTAGCAACATTTATTTTTGTTCTCTCCTAAAAAAATACATCATGGCAATGATTATGGCAATGTTTTTTCAGTTTTTATATTATTTACCTGGATTACAATTAATTTGTCCACATTTGAAATTTAATGTGAAAAGTTGCAGTAGTCTGACCCAGCCTGTAAAGTCAGCTCAAAACTATAGAAAAAAAATGGTCCATAATCCATTTTATTTTTATGTTACAAACAGCTGTTCGAAATGGCAGAGTTTTAGATGGAGCCTCTGCGACCGCACAAAAGCACTGTAACGATTTATGGTGACGCAAGACAGAGAAAGACTGAAGACAGGGTGCGCCCAGGGGCGTTAGAACAAGGCAGTGAATCAGAGAAATAAAACGTGTTTCCACCGATTCATCACTAGAAATGCCACTCCAGCAAGCATCTCGCAATCTGCAACGTTATCCACAAATGATATATTTTGTTACAAAAAGCCTAAAAGTTGGATGTTTGGACGGAAGTACAGAGAGGCATTGTTAAATTGTAATTACCCCTTGTGGGACTGGTAAAGGATACATAAATCTTACTCTTATGGAGATGATACACTGTCTTGTCACATTGCGTTGGTGTGAACCGACAGGTTTCAGAACGCTGCAGACCGGCTCGTTGCAAGTTTCAAGTAATCTCGTCAGGGGGTCTGAACTGGGTTTAAGAAATAATGTGTTCCAAACAGCATTCAAGCTGTTCTTGTGTCATGTGGTGGCCCCCCAGTTTACTAAGACACTGTATGTCTGTATGACACTGGCCTTTTCTTTAATTTGTCGCCCACTGGCTTCTCTGAATCTCATACAACATAGTTTAGATGTTAGTTGTGTGGGGGAATTACTGTAGTCTTCCAGCACAGTCCAGCCCAGTTTAAGATTCTTTAAGCAGAGTTTCTTCTACCCAACTACAGAAGAGCTGTTTGTATTAAAACGTGTTTGTGACTGAAATCACTGCTAGGTGACTAACTGTTCCTTTACTGAAAGAGGGCATTGTCATCCAAAAAAACAGGAGAAAAACATGAATCATTGGAAGACAGTTTTCTTTCAGAATCACAGAACTCTCTGTTCCAAAAACCTTTTAAGGATAACTGGATTGATTACGAGCCGGAGAATGCACTTGTTCTTAATGCGAGTGCAGAATGACCAGAAACCCTCACTGTGGCCGAAATTTTGGACTATAATCTCTAGATGCATCCGATTGTGTGTGTGTGTGTTAATTGTGTGTTGTAAAAGACAAACTCACAGCACATCATCATTGTTGACATGCTGTTGAAAATGTACACATACAAAACTAAGTACTAAGCTGACTAGCATTATTTTTTTATTTTTGCATGCTATCTTTCTAGCATCCACACTCAATGGAACATGTCATGTGTCAAGTCTAAGTGTTTACAATAGGCCACACCAGCTTCTGTTTGTACATTAATGTGCAGTAGACATAGTTATCAACCCCTTTTTTCAGTGTGTGTTTAGTATTCCTGCTGCGGGCGTGTGTGTCTGCCTGACGTGTGAGGGCCAATGAGGCAACCAGAAGTGGGAGGCCAAGACGCACTGGAGCTATTTATAGTCCGCCTAGCTTCCACTCATCAAGTGAAACGGCTAGGAGGGAAACCTTACACAGCACCCTACACCTAGATCTGCAATGCAGCACAGAGAGGGAGGAATAGGGCGGAAGGAGGGAGAAGAAGGGTGAGGATTTGGGAGAGAATGTGAGGATAGTGTGATGACAGCAGGAGAGAAGAATGGGCTAAACTGCCATTATTTTGGTAAATTCGCACTCTCATTCCTCCTGGAACATGAAAAATGCACACACAGAAACCCATGCGGGATGAGGCACTGGCTGCACTCTGAATCATGCATCTGACACTGTATCATTTCACCCTGAGCAGAAAGTCACAAAAATGTCATCTGGTTTGATGTACAACCGTGAGCCGACCTTAGCTTGACCATTTATTGATTGCTAGGCGACTGTTGACTGCTGACATTATGCAGAATGTGAAAATAGGGGGCTTAATGCAGAGCACGGCAGTTGGAAGGTGTGGATTTCAACCCCTTTTTATCACGGTGCTCACACAGGCATGTGCACTGAAAGCACAAGGGAAAAGAGTTATTAGTCAGTCAGTCAGTGAGTGAGTGAGTGAGTGAGTGAGTGAGTGAGTGAGTGTGTGTTCACATGTGTGTCTGTAGTATTGTGCCCTTGGTGCGTTTGGATTTTAATAGGTTTACTGATATGGAAAAGGAGTTTAGATTAAAATGTACTCATGGCCCTCATATCGCTGAGGGCTGGTGTTGTTTCTCATTAGAGTTGCCTTCAGGGAGGTTTGTGTTACAACTTGCCCACATTTAATGTGTTTTGTCTGTGCTGAGCTTTGTATGTGTGTGTATGTGTCTTCCGCTCACACTGTTTATAGTTTACATCGAGAGTCAATTCCTTGGGAGTGAAGCAGCTGCGTGCTGGACTCATTTAAACATATCTTTGTGTGTGTGTGTGTGTGTTTGTGTGTTTGTGTGTGTGTATTCCTCCAGGTTCACGATTACCTTCGCAGCAAGTTGTGTTCCCTTTACGAAAACGACTGCATCTTTGACAAGTTTGAGTGTGCCTGGAACGGCTCTGACAGGTACCTGAAGTGTCCGGAAGTGTTTTTGTGTTTCTACACTTAATGACAACTAAATGTCCCAAGATGAGAACGTGCAAACAAAGATCAGATTATCCAATTTCAGTCAGAAACACTCTTGTCATAAATTTAACCATTTATTGCAACGAATGGAAATACAGTTATGCTTGGTGCTGATGACTCCGCTCTTCATAATGCTCCCTGGACCAGCCAAGCAGCATGCTAAGCTGAAACAGGAAGCACTATGCAGGAAGTTAAGGAAGCCAAAAAAGCTCTTATGAGTTTAACACTTTAGAGGGATAAGAGAATAAATGTCTCCGCATTTTAGTTTCTGATCCTTTCTCTCCTCTTCTCAGTGTGATCATGACCGGAGCTTACAACAACTTCTTCCGCATGTTCGACCGGAACACCAAACGCGACGTGACCCTGGAGGCGTCGAGGGAGAGCAGCAAACCCAGGGCTGTCCTGAAGCCGCGGCGGGTGTGTGCCGCTGGGGGAAAGCGGCGAAAGGACGACATCAGCGTGGACAGCCTGGACTTCACCAAGAAGATCCTCCACACTGCCTGGCACCCAAATGAGAACATCATCGCCATCGCCGCCACCAACAACCTGTACATCTTCCAGGACAAACTCAACTCTGAGATGCATTGATAAAGGGATGTCAACAGTGAAACAAGTTTACACCTGAACACACAGCTATGCCAGAATGTACACATTTACAGACATACACGCAGGCACGCACTCGCGCACACACACACACACACACACACACACACACACACACCTCTAGGTCTATTCTTTGACACACTCCCTCACCTCCTTCCCCCCAGCCTCCCAGAACTTAAAGGACCTAGAAAGGGCTAGAAAAGGGAACGGGCTGGATTACGCAGTGGATTATGGATTGCAAAATTGTCCAAACTGTGGATTTCCTGATTGTTAAACTCTGGATTGGGCTTGATGGCGTGTTGATTGCTACAGCTCAGCTTCTGAGGGGATACCCCCCCCCCCCCCCCCCCCCCCCCCCCCAGACTGGAGAGATGTTTACATAATTGTCATTTCTATTTCTTTTTTTGTTATTTAGACTCTTTTTCTTTCTCCACCACCTCCTCCACATCCTCTCCTTTCTGTATTTGTGTGCTCAAGCGATGCCTATTCTTATCCCTTGCCCACTGTTTTGTGTAACGACCCTTTGTGGTTGTCAACCAGCGTAACTGACCGAAAATGGGGCATTTATGTAACTTATTGTTTGTTTGATTTCAGATCAGCTACCGCATCTTCTGTTTTTTGTAACTTCTCGTAAAATGATGTTAATGATGGCGATTAGGATGAGAATGGCTATTTAAAATGATATGTGTGATGTGCAAGAATGAATTCAGGACCCTCCCCTTAACCCAAGTGCACCCAGACGCCTCTGAGCTCCACTGGGCCGTGTTCAGTGAGGTAAAACATTTACAGTCCTGCAGATAGAAGCAGAAGTTCCACCATGGCCTAATATGAGGACTCACACTCATATCTGCTCCACACAGTGTGTTTCAGTCATTAGTGTACTCTCTGGTTCTGCTTCTGGTCTAGGGCTATGTCGTGTGCTACTTTGCCATTAAATACAACTCAAATGAAGAAACAACAACAACACAATTAAAAAATGAACTAAATAATTTCAACAATCAAACAAAAAGATGCTGCATGTAAAACCAATTTAGCCTAGGTGTTTATAAATTGACTGACTGACTTGGCTGCCTTCTTAACCATTTAGACCCAGCTGTACAAAGGCTTCAGGGGCCCCGGGGCCCCATGCAGCACGAGTAACCATAGATGAAAGAGCTCTCCCACTTTTATTTGTGTCTTTGGACATGGAAGCATGTTTACCAGTGTTCGGTTCATACACTTACATGTACATTGTGAATGAAGCCGTCCAATAATCAGTTTCTACTCGACTGAAACGGCGAACCAAGACTATTGGGGAATGTTTTCATTAATGTTGTTCTCTAAAAGAAAAAAAGATCTAAGGGCCTAAATAGTGTCTGTATATATCGACTCTGTTATTGGCATGTATGAGTTTTTTTTTTTTTGTATTCTTAAACAGACTGTGGACTTGATCATCTGTATCGATGACTGCCTCCAAATATACAGCAGAGAGATGGTACCTAATTCTCCTCAGCCTTCCTCACTGATTACTGGTGTGCAAAAGCTTATTTTTAGAGAACAGTTTATTTTATTTATTCTTTTTTTGTGTGTCAATTTCACTCCACCACGTCCTGACCAAACTAATGTTGATTCACATATTTTTGTGTTAATGTATGTTGATGACAAAAATTGTCAAATGGACCGTTATAAATAATGTTAATATGTTTTTTTCTGAATAAAGATTTCAAAGAAATTGCATCCAATGAGCGTTCATCTGTGATTTTATTTTTTATTGCAATGTAATTACAAGACTGATAGTAATTGCCAGTACCATTATGGAAATGTGCACACTTTATTGCTTCAATTTATATGGGTCTATAAGGGGCCATCATTACAGTCTGTGACACTAGTGAAGAGATGGGGTCTGAGCTGAGGCACCACCTAGTGTCTTCACGAACTCATGGCATTTCATGTAAATTTGAGTTTGTACACACAACACATCTTTCTCCTTCTACACTGACAGGCTTTATATACCAATATGTTTAACGAGCATCCATTTTTTTCTTTATTCCATCTTCTAAAGTCTGTTCATCTTGTACTTTACATGCCACATACTGAATAAATCTTTATTTCCAATTCAAACTTGCTAGTAGGCTATCGGAGCACTCTTGTGTCAAAATGTATCACATTCACAGACTTTACTCACAGCAGGAATAGCACAGGTAAAACTTATCACATTAAACCTGCAACTGATTTTGTGGCCACTTGGGAGAAGCGGAAACAAGTGCTCACCCCGCGGACGATATTTTGTTTCCTACTATGGTCACGCCAACACCCACCCTTCAATAGCATTCACACACTACTATTGGCCAGGTGTCCATGCTTACATGTACATGTCCCCTGTCCAATCGGCTATCCTAACCTCAACCACTCAAGGTCAATGCCTAACCCCAACCAATCGAGTTGCTATTGAAGGGCGGGTCTTGGCGAGGCCATCGAACTAAAAGAACATTTCTCACCCCGCATCGCTGGACATCGTTCTGGCAGTGCGACACTACGTTGATGATGGCGAACTAGTTAGCCAATAGCAGTTAGCAATGTCGCCCTGCAGTCACAGAACAGTATCATTCTGTTTCTGGCCACCCAAATGTAAGTCTTCCCTAAGTTTGGTACCTATAAATGCACTATGCCTTTCTCACAGCAGATCATTCTGACACAGGTGTTACTGATAACATTCAATTTTATTTATACTATCAATTCATAACAAGAGTTATCTCGGTACACTTTACAGATAGAGTAGGTCTCTAGACCACACAATTCACAAGGACCCAACAGTTCTAGTAGTTCCCTCCAGATCAAGCAACAGTGGCGAGGAAAAACTCCCTTTTAGGAAG
>NC_045742.1:16432359-16438322 GCF_008692095.1 Etheostoma spectabile
GGACAGACCCAGGCTCTTGGTAGGCGGTGTCTGATAGGCCAGTTGGGGTTAAAATGAAGAGTGGCAATAACCGACACAGTAAAAGATAATGGAACAGTGACTAAAAATAGTAGTTGTTAGTAGTTCATGGCATAGCAAGGCACTGCACGGCATTACAAGGCACAGCAGGGCGTGGTAGGATGTAACGGGGCATTGCAGGACGTGCAGCAGGACCACGGCAACAGCTGCAACCGTGATTTTAGAGCCTCACTGATCCAAGGAAACATTAAAGCCCCAGTGTGTAATGTTTGTAGTTGTTTATTATCAAAATCTGTATTGCCCTTTTATGCCTCTTTTTATGAATATTTACCACTACCATCAAGTTCCAAGTATTCCTATTGGCTTGAAATTTTACATTTGCTCTTGCATGAACTGGGGTAGACTCTCCACATTCATGCGCCATCTTGAAATACATTAGATACAAATTTCAGGAACAGTCTTCTTCTTCACCCAGAATAAGAAACCGGATATTGAAAAGAACAAGAGACTGGCGTCATCAGAAAAGAGTGAACACTGGAGCTGCTTTGGACACACACACCAAATCCCAACCGAGACACTGAACCCTGAGCTGCCCCCGATGCTGCGCCATTGGAGTTTGAATGTGTGTGTGAGTGTTTTATCTGACAAGCAGGTGGCACCTTGTATGGCAGCCTCGGCCCAAACGTGTGAATGGTTCCTGTACTATGTAAAAGTGATTTGAGTAGTCGTTAAGACTAGAAATGCGCTATATAAGAACAGTCCATTTACTCATGACTCTCACCTGTGTTAGTGGGGGGAGGATCAAGGAGTGGTAGTGTGAAGGTGTGCATTGAACGGGCCGACGGGGCTTGAGAGAGACTGAACTGCTGTTACTGAAACTGGCTACACAGCCAACAAACAGGGGGAGCTGCATTTTTACACATTGTTGCATTAGGCCTACCTTGCAGAAGACGGACAATAAAGCAGTTCTACAAAATGGCAGTCAGGTTTTGCAGTCTGGTTAATACATGGTACCAGGAGTAAACCCGGAAAATGAGTGTAATGAATAATTGCCTGCCTGATGAGTTAAAATTAACAGGCAACATTCACAAACACTAGAAAGCCTTAAGGCAAAGTTTTTAGCTCTATTTGCTGGCGATAGGACTGGAAGAAAGTAACGACCAACAGAACATAGCACGGTTGCCTTTTCAGAAGAGTAAAGAGACAAGTTCCCTGCGGTGTTGAGCAAGTTTGAAGACTGTTGTACACCAAGAAAAATGTCAACATTTGAGCGGTATGTCTTCAGGAGTAGAATGCAAAAAGAGACAGTCAGTAGAACTGTGTGCAACAGACCTGCATCTATAGAGTCAGTCCTGCATCTTTGGCTCACTGTGTGACTCCATGATAAGGGATCAGATCGTCATAGGAGTAACGGTCGAAAAGGTAATTAATATTTGCCAGGCTGCTAATAGTACAAAAATCAGTTAGTCTTTTGACAATGAGTGTTAATCAGCCACGGTTGATGCAGTGCGTAACCACAAAAAGAGGCCAGATAAATGGCAGTCTTGAGACCAAAGGGCGAAGACTGTGGGAGACGTGGGAGTAAGCATGTCCCAAAAAGAGTGCCTGGCATATGGCAAAGACTGTTGAAAGTGTGCGGGGAAGAGAAAGGTTCTGTTAAACAAAGAAGAAATGACATGTCGTCAGGCAAGCAAAAGAGGAAAGTGACAATGAGGACGGAGAACCACTGTGTGTGGAAGCAGTGACGCTGACTGATATGGGTGACCATGAGGATGAATGGATAGCACCTTTATGTGTGGATGGAGTAGCAGTTACAATGAAAATTGACACCGGTGCACAGGTAAACGTCCTGTCAATGACATACTTCGAGAAGATGAACAAAAAGCCAGAGGTGAGACCCAAGAAACTGAACTTAAGAGCATTTAACAATCAACCAATCCCATACAAGGGTGTTTTCAGAGACACTCTTTCAGAAGGATGCACTATAAATGGACTGTTTGTCCTGGTGGAGGAGGAGAGACAACCAATCTTAGGTCTAAAAGCAAGTGAGAAACTTGGGCTAATTAAAAGAGTCCATGTCATTGACAGCGCTATAGTGACCCCTAGGGGCGCGTGGATAGTAACAAGAGTGGAAGAGCCCACAGATTGGGTCAGGAAATTTGAATAAGTGGATCAAAAGAGAGCACTACAGACTGCCAACGATGTCAGACTTAACAAGCGCGATGGCTGGAGCAGGTTTCTTTTCCAAGTTGGATGCCAAATTAAGCTAGATGAAGGAAGTGCAAAACTTTGCACTTTCAACACTCCCTTTGGCAGATATTGTTTTCTGTGTATTCTTTTGGAATTGCCTCAGCTCCAGAGGTTTTTCACAGGACAGTACAGCAACTGTTCGATGGCATGGGAGGTGTGAGAACTTCAGGGGCAGAACATGAGTGACTGAGAAAGGTGATGGCACAAGCACAACAATCTGGGCTGAAGTTGAACAAACTAAAGTGTCAGTTCGGGGTGGGTGATATCACTTAGATGGGAGACAGACTATCTGCAGCAGGGATACAGCCAGACCTTGAAAAGATGAGGGCTGTAACAGACATGCCATCACCCAAAGGTAAAACTGAGCTGCAACGTGCACTACGCTCAGTCAACTATGTGGGAAAATTCATTCCCAATCTTTCCGCTCACACAAGAGCCTTATACAGCCTGCCAGAAAGTGGAGCTGAATGCCAGTGGGGACAGGAACATGTGGCTGAATGGGAAATGTGCAAGAACAGTCTAGTTAAAAAAGCCAGTGCTGAAATTTATTGACTACAGCGTTCCTAATGAAAGTGTCCACAGATGCTTCAAAAGAAGGACAGGACAGAAGGACGCATAATGCTTCGTCTCCAGAAATATAGCCTGACATTTGAGTTCACACCAGGAAAACACCTGGTAATGGCAGAAGCTTTCAGCAGAGCATCATTAAGCAACACAGGATCAAGCAGTACTGAACACGATATGCAGGTACATGTGGACTATGAACAAAAAAAACTACCAGTGTCCGAGGAGAAATGGAGACTGATTGCTAAAGCAATGGCAGATGACCAGGAGCTGCAAGATGTCATGGAGAAAATCAATCTGCCAGGAGACCAGAGGCTGATGAATCCTTACCAGAGCTTTAAAGAACTGTCAGTTGGGAGGGGCTTGCTAATGAGAGGTCAACAGATTGTCATACCTACCTCCATGTACTCACAAATGGCAGAACTCACACATGAAGGGCATTTAGGTATAGAGAAATGCAAGAGCTCTGTTTTGGCCACACATGAACAGAGCCATTGAGTTACTGGTGCAGCGCTGTGAGACGTGTCAGCAACCGAAGGAGCTTCTTATGGCCCACAGCAAACCTGAGGAACCATGGAGAAAAGTTGAAACAGACTTGTTCCAGCTGGCGGAGAGAGACTACCTTGTCATTATGGACTACAAGTTAAACTATCCAGAGTTGGTTTTGCTGTGTGACACAACAGCAAAACAAGTGATAAAACACACCAAATCCATTTTTTTTGCAAGACATGGAATCCCAGTGACTGTGACAATGGACCACAATTCAGCCGCCAGCAGTACAGAGATTTTGCAGAGACATATGGCTTTGAACATGTCACATCAAGTCCACGGTATCTGCAATCAAACAGCTTGGCTTTGTGAAACGGCTGCTAAAGAAAGCTGCTGAGACTGGGGAAGATCACTATTTAGCCCTGTTTTATATTCCTGCCAGCGAGATTTGGTCAGAATTTTTTCTTCTTGTTTTTTTTCCTATTGTGACCCTGTAAAAGTTCACCAGAACAGGTTATAGCTGTGTACAGTATGTAAGGGATAAAGTAGAGCAAGGCGGTTGTTATAGTAAATACAACCCGACAAGATGATCAGGACTCTGAGATTTTGGAACCAATTGGTGGGATTACTGTCAAGTACACATGGTGATACACTGGTAAGAGCAAATTTCGTTTCACCATATATACAGCTGATTTAAATAGCTCACGTTACTGTATTGTGTGAACAGTTAACTTCATTTAATATTGTATGAGGCATTTTCTTTTTGCGCTGTGCAAAAATTTCACCAAAACAAGTTCCTTCCTTAGACATTATGCAGAGTTGCTGTCTCAACGTCCAGAGCTTAGCACCGCCCAAGACAATTGTGATTGGTTAAAGGAAATGCAAACAGCCCAGAGTGTGGTTTTCTCCTGTCCTGGAATGGATGTATAGTGTAGCCAGACCTTACTCCGCAGCACCGTAGATATAGCTCTGGCAGTGCGAGACTAGCACTTGTTTATAAAGGCAGGACTAAATGCATTGCTTCATACCTTAGAATGTTGTATTAAAAATGAATATAATGCAGTTAATGTTGACTAAAAACAACAACAAACAAATGTTTTTAATAATGTTTATGGGTCACAGTATAGAAAACAGTAGTGACATCCTAACTTAAAACACTTCACTCAGGGACTGCAAACGTTCCATATGTTACATCCCTGCACAGCAGCGATGGAGACAAACAAGGGAGGGGAAAACTATATGAGAAGGGAGAAAAACTTGGATACCTACTCTGTAATAAATACAAGCACAGATGCAGCTGATCTTTTTAAAGGTTAAGGATTAAAGACATGATTTAGTCTATTCTCTTCCATTTTTTAATAACAGTTTTATAAGGCACTTATAAATAATTTCCCAATACAACATACAGCACATTTACTGTCTGTTAAATGATTAAAGCTTGATAGCAAAAACAACTGCACAAATTATTAGCATTACAAACCTTTTTCTTCTATAACTTGTAGGCAACAGAAAAAAGAATAAGTACAGTTCACCATGGAGACTGTAACATGGAAATACTGATGATTTTGGCTACAAATATTTGATAAATGTTCGTAAAAATGGGTTCAGCAGACGTAGTGTTTGAACAATGATTTCATCATTATTAACAGACCACAGCTAACGAGGTTTAGATTGTGTTTTTATTACTTTAGTGTTAGGCAGTAAATTACTTATTCTAAAAACCTTAGTTTGTGTTTCTCCTCTTTGTATATTTAATTTTTTTGTGTTCTCACACATTTTGGCTCAAAAGCTATAAGTTCGCAAACAAACACTCGCACATGTCCAAATTTACAAGAGGACTAATACCAATCATGTCGGAGTACGTGTCCACCCTTTTACTCTTACAGTGTTAAGAAGAGTGAAGTACAATCATTAATGTTCTTCAACTAGTATTATCATACATCTTATTTCTCCCAGAGGTGTGTTTGCCAGATCTCTACCCCCCCTCATGTGTCACAGTCTCTACTTCAGTCTCTGAGTGTTGCTCAAGCTGAGCGGTCAGGAAGGGGTTGAAGAAGAAGTCAAACCCAAACTGCAGGGCACTCTGAGCCGTGCGCCTCCAGTCGTGTTCAATCTTGTACTGCCTGCTGCTGGGCAATCGGGCATCGCCACAAGACAGGCAGTGAATGGCTTTTAGTTCAAACACGGGCCATTTGGAGCCTAAACGACCCTCCAGTATGGTGCTGAACTCCACCAGGCTCCCTGTTTTTAAGTATAAAAGCATAGACTTGAACTCATTACTAGCCCGCAGAACTATGTCCTTAGTCGCATCTTCGTCCTCTATGATTGTTCCGTTCTTGCTCTTCCTCTCCAGCGGCATGCCCATTGTGACT
The DNA here is from genome assembly GCF_008692095.1 of Etheostoma spectabile. Taxonomy (NCBI): domain Eukaryota; kingdom Metazoa; phylum Chordata; class Actinopteri; order Perciformes; family Percidae; genus Etheostoma; species Etheostoma spectabile. The sequence continues at coordinate 16,438,053 of NC_045742.1, forward strand.
TCAAATTTGTATCGATCAAAGCGTTTGATGTGACATTTGTGCTTGGCCAGTTTTTTAAGTTTACAGAGGGGATCTTCTGGAGGAGGAGCGGGGGCAGGCAGAGGCTGGGGCTCAGCCGTCACGTTTTTCAACTCCTCACACAAAGGATACGGCTCACCGTACAAGCACCTCATCCAGTTCCCCACAAATACAGGCAGCAGGTTGACAACCGACTGCGGCCCATTCTCAATTTCGGTCACGCGGACATATTTGAAGCGTCCAGTCCAGGTG
>NC_045742.1:16438332-16448183 GCF_008692095.1 Etheostoma spectabile
CCTCGAGATGAGAGCAGAGAATCTGAGTTTGGGCCATGTTGGCCTCTTTCCAGGCCAGAGGGCCGCAGAGGCTGCTGTACTCGGGCCACGTCAGAGTGGAGTTATAAACCTTCATGCCTTCAGACCTGTAGACGTACATCCAGCAGAAGAGCACCACCGCACTGAGCCAAACTAGGATGAGCTTCACGATGCTGCTCCGTGTCAAAGACCGAAAAACCAAGATAGGGTTCAGGCTGAAGCGAGTCCAAAGCCTCAACACTACTGGCACAAAGCAAATTGTCAGTGTGACCACCATCTTGGTCACCTCCAGGGCCAGAAACCACTGCAGTAACTGGATGATGAGCATTGCAGCCAGACCCAGTGAGAGTATAGGAAGGGCAAACAGGAAGAGGAAGTAGCCAACGCATGTGCGGATAAGTCCTATTGCAGAAGCGTTATTAAGGAACACCAAGCAGAGCTCACACCAGGTGAAGCAAACCAGATAGGGCACCAGGCACAGGTAGCTGCCCTTGTAGCCTCTCAGCTGGGCCATACGAAAGAGCAGATAGAAAAGGTGTCCATAAAGCAGACATGGCACCCCCAAGTTCAAAGCCACCATGTCCCCTAAAGGCACCGTGATGAACGTCATCCCAAAGACCCTGAGGAACCAGGGGAGTGAGTCTGGCAGGAGGTGGGTGAGGGAGCACGCTCCGGAGAGGACCTCTGTGAGGAGGGCTTTACGAGCAAACAGCTGAGCAGAGGCTTGAAGGCTGAGGAAGGCGGTGACTGTGAAAAAGAAAGCGACAGCAGCCAACTCTGAGCAGGGGATCCAGGATTTATCAGCAACAGGGAAAGAGAAAACCACAAAGATCACCGAGAGCAGGAAGTACCTGGAACACAAAGACAGGGATTTATTCATTAAGCCGAAGAAGCATTTTTTGTTAAATATTTATATTTATCATCTTTAGTTCATTAATTTTCCATATTTTACTGGTTATTTTCAGTACAATACTTTCACATTTTTACATCTTTTCTACTTCTGTGTTACAGTTTTCTCTTTTAAAAAACAAAGACCATGTCAAGTCTTAATCCTAAATGGAAATTAAACAGTCAAACTCATCGAACCTGAACAAAACCCAACTTTTATATTTTCAATCAAAACAGAGTAAACAATAAAAGGAAAATAATGAAAATATGGAAAGAACATGTTGTCAACATGGCTTCATCTGAATGTATCTTCTCACATATAAGGCTCCAAGTGTGTCCATCCAAAGTTGGTTTCAGCCTGCTCTAGATCAAGACCAGGTTCAAAGTGAGCCAGCAGGTCTGTCAGGGCCCGGAAGTTTTCCCATGCTTTTGAATTCTGTAGAAAAATATGCTAATTAATTTGTTTACTTTTACCTCCTCAAATCTGTACTCTAGTACACAAATTTAAAGGAAGTCCTCTGCTAAAGAAAAAGCTTTCATTAACACAGACTCAAAAAGAAAACGATACAACTGAGCTCTGTACAAAGTACATCTTCAACAGGAGCCATCACTAACCTGAAACACCCGCAGTGTGCAGATGACCATGGAGAAGAATGAGAGGTAGAAGACCAGCAGAGGGATGAGGAAAATGAAGAACTCAATTGTGAGGTTGGAGATGATGAAGAAGAAGATAAGTGCGTTGACGTGGTGCGTGGGGATCAGGGCGCTGAGCCACTGCATGCCGGCCCGTGACGCCCAGTCGATGAGGTTCTCCTTGATCTCCAGCAGAGCGAACAAGGGGAACTTCAGCAGCTGGAGAAACAACAAGAACCAAGGACTTCAGTTATTTAGAGAGCAGAAACAACAATTAATCAGAAACCAGTAAAATATTAAACAAAATGCCAAACATTCACTAGTTGCAGTATGAAAATTTGATGCTTGTGTTTGGTAAAAATGAAGTCTCAACAAGCAAAACACATTTTTGAGTGGAGGGGGACCTCAAACAAACCCACAGAGAGCATAGAACTTATTGGACAGCAGTCACATTCTTACACATTCTGAGAGCTTCCTACCTTTTGGTGTAAGGGCAATTCATCTGGATTCTTCACAACTACATAATCATCATCATCATCATCATCATCATCACCGCCTGCTGCATTCATGACTGGTGAAGGTGCAACACCCCGAGCGTACTTCTTAGTCATCTCAACAAAGTCGTCAAGACCCACGTGGCATCTGGCTACAAAGACATACAGAAGACATACGTTACAAGCACATGTAAATCGGAAAATTTCTTTTTTCCCCATTGTAGCTGTGATTTTATCTCTTAAAACTTGAATACACAAAAATAATGTATTCACTCCCCCTGTAGGCAAGCTACAAAGTAAATTGTATTATCAAACACTTTTTCACAAGTTGGCGTTGGTTTTTTAAACCACACATACCTTCACTGGTGACCATATTCTCCAGGACTCTCCTCTGTTTCTTGGCAGAGCTGTTTAGTGGGCCTGGGGACACTGGTTTGCCTGTAAATGGAGGGTAAAACAAAGCTCCTAAACATGCAACAAGTTTTTACTTTTTAGCTCTTTAAAACAATCTGCAGCATGTTGAGTATACTATTATTGCTACACAATTGTTTTAATAAGCAACAAAACTAGTACCCGGCTCTGTGTGGACGTGTTCAACGTTCTCGAGCATCTCAGAAACAGCCACCGACTTCTTCCTCTCTGGGTTCAACTTCCAGTACATTAGCAGAGCTGCTTTCCTGACTCCCCTCTCAAAGCGCGTCTCCGTACACAACTTCTTCACCTCCTCAAAGTTCTCCAGAGTGATGCCTGAAAGAAAGAACATGTGTGCGCCTTTGATGATGGACAACTATTCTCAGCATCAGTTAAAGGGTAGTCTGATCAATTCATAACACCAAACCAATGTTACTACAATATTTGCCAATGGCCGTAGATTGAGGGTAGCAGTGGGAGATGTTGGTACCTTTTCTGGAGGCTAAGCACTGCTGCAGCTGTTTGACGGCGTCCTTGCGGCCTTGTTTAGCTGCCTGGACTAGCCAAGTGACCGCTGTACAGTTGTTCAACTCCTCATCTTTTTCTTCTGCCAGCGCCAGAAAGTAAAGACCCATCTGGACAGACACACACACACACACACACACACACACACACACACACACACACACACACACACACACACACACACACACACACACACACACACACACACACACACACACACACACACACACACACACACACTTAAACTTGTGAGGCAAATTATTTCTGTGACTTTGTGACTAAAGATCTGTCTTTCCCATCAAACGTCCCTCTAAAATAACATGTATTATTATTTGGCTGATCTGTTCTGGGCCCCCCATATGGTCATTAAGGTCGAGTATTTGCAATATGTTAATCGACACTGACCTTGAGCTGTGCTTTAGCATCTCCTGACTTTGCTCTCTCCTCCCAATCCTCAGGACTGACCTCTTCTGGCTCTTTTGAACGAAACAGAGAATTATTTACAAAAAACTCCAACAAAATGTCTGATTGCATAACATTTTGTGGCTGTTTTTGATTTAATAAAATACCTCTTCTGTAGACGGGTGGATAACACAAAGGTACAGTTAATTGCATATTTTTTTATTTCTTGTGGGATGTAAAGATTTGATCTAAACATAAAAAATGTTATTTCTTTTGTCCCAGTTGCAGCTGTTCTTGACACAGCAAGTGTATTTGTACAGCACATCTCAACAACATGAAGACAAGATAAAAAGAAAGAAATTCATTCAAACATGTCTTCCTGACCCGGCTGTCTAATCACAACACAGTTAGGCAAAAGCAAAGCGTCCACGTTACTGAAACTGCTGTCCAAGCTGTTTCCATTTCAAGGACTGTAAAAACACTTTACCTTAAACTAAATCATTTATTTTTCATACCTATAGCCTGAAGTTTAACCTTTGTGTTGTCTTCCCCTCAAAATGGAAAATTAACACTTTTGTTGAGGCTATTTTATCAATATTTTTAACTTTTTCTTACGTTTTTGTCCCATCTTTCAACACTTTTCAACTTGTTTTGACATTTTCAAAACTATGTAACACTAACTTATTAACTTCAGTTTTACAGTTATTTTTGGAATTTATGGTCAAAACTCATTTATAGGAAATTATACCTAGTGTTTGAGTTAGAAAAGCAGAAATTAGGAATTATTTAGACTAAAATTAAAGGAAAGTATGTTGATGGATAATCACAGACTGGAATATGTCACTTTTACTCAATACTATTTCAAAAGCACTTCAATTTTTTTTCAAATGCTATGAAATTGAATAAGACACCTCAAAATTAATGAAAGTAGAGATTTGTACTCGCCAAAGAGCGTTGTGTGAAATCAATCACGTTATTTTGGGTAGTTAAAAAGAACATTTATATAGGAATACGGGTCAATTTAACCCGAGGACAACATGAGGGTTATGAAAAACTGAAATTTTAACTTAATTTATTCAGGTGACTTAGCCTGGAAATCCAGACCCAAATCCAAAAGGTCTGGCATTGAGTAATAAAAGTTTAGCAATCTCAAGGGGCATGCATATGAAAATCTCACTGCATGCAATTGGATAACACTACGACCAATCACAACAACACACAGTGTGACATATCCAGAGCCCCATACGCTTAGCTACCAGCAGAGCTAACTGGTAGATTAAATGTTGTCTGTTTAGCTCGCCTCTGGCCCGCCTATTTAGTAGATACACAGATGTGACTGGTGCAGCTTGGCTACAAGGGAATAGTTAACAAGCAGCATTACTCGATTCCAGAGTAACTCGCTGAGCAAATTCAAATTGTGCTCTTGCGAGAACTCTGGATTTCCGGGGTACAGGTGATTATTTAAAGTATAAGAACAGTTTTTTCACACTTCTTTGGTTTTAAAATACTCTGCATATGGAAACAGTCCAGATCAGTGTACCAGTCAGTGGCGTGATTGATCCACGGCCGAAACCCTAAAATAACAGCAGCTGCTAGCTTCCCTGATGTAACGCACACACTTACTACAGCATGATAATCTAAACAACAGGACACCTGGTGCATGGTGTGTATTTTTTTTTTTTTAGAGACAAGACTGATTGCAAGTCCAAACTGTGGTCCAGATTAAATGACTGAGGTGTTGGGTTTCACAGTTCCAGCAATACTCTATATTTACATATCTTGACATCACCTCAACAATTTAAAATGTGATATTTCCAATGCAGCTAACAGATCTCTTACTAACGACTACGAGTTGAAATGGTTTGTAAAGACAGGGATGAGACAGGGTTTTTTCATTAAGTCAGCAGACTGGGAGGGACTGCTTTACATGTTTTGATAAGTGTCTATGGTTGTCATGGAGACACTACAGTACACACTGTATCCTGGGAGGGTTGCCTGCACTGATTGGTGGATAAGGGGAGAGTGAGACAGTGAAGAAAAGGTTTTGTGATTAAAAAAGTGTAAAAGGTCAAAGCTCAGAGTTTGAGTCTCACCTGGTTCTGGTGTGGGAGGAGGCTGGGGAGCCATGGCAGCCGCTCCAGCAGCTGTAGATCCAGTCAGGTGATTCTGCGTAGAGGCTGCATTCAGCTGAGATCTGCCTACCTGAGAGGGGCTCCTGATTGGCTGGCGGAGAGGGGAGGCAGGCGGTGTGGACAGAGAGGAAGAACGGGAGGAAAGACCAGGAGAAGTCCGAGGGGAGGCGATGGAGGGAGATGGTGAGGGTGTGGTTAGAGGTTTTGGCATGGTGAGTTTAGGTTTAGGGCCTTCTGAGGTTTGTGCGGTCGTGGTAGAAGATGAGCTGGAAGAAGAAAGGCCTGGCCTCAAGATGGAGGGAGACGAGGGGCTGGGTTTTGGGGTGGCTGGGTTGCCAGACAGCGACAGATCCATGGCTGAAAATCCCATCAGAGAACAAATCAGTCAAAAAGAAAACTGTAGGGTTTAAGCACATGTTCAAGGGGAGAGGGCCTGAGCTGACACCTGTGGTGAAGTAACAGCTGTTGTGAAACGGCCCTTCCTCTTTTCATTTCAACACGCCCCGTCCACAAACCAGTCACTGAACCTCTTCACCAAAAAAACTATAGGTCAGTGAAATAATATGGATAAATCAAAGTATTATATTTTGTGTGAGTATATTGTATTGATACACCAATGGCTTGAGTGAAGCAAAAAAATGGCATACAAAAAATTATGTATTTTATGAATGTTTTAAGTCCAAGTAGCTACAGTTTGCAAAAAAAGAAACCAAGACCAAGATGAGAAAACTAGAGTTTATAATATTAGATACAAGCTACAAGGTATTTCTGATGGAAACATGACTCACTGTAAAGATAATAAACGTTAACACAGTACTATGTGCCAGCAGATTTTCATTCTAACTCAACAACTGATAGCAGATGAGTCAGGCTGGAGAAGTGTTGGCTTGAACAGTATTGGCCTGCAGAATGATCTGCCGCCACATAGCTGTGCTGACTTTACAGCCCAATTCTTTATTAACTTAACGGTTAATATCCTTACTACAAATCCATGTTGTTTGAGTTTAGTTTAGTTAAGCTGTGTAAAACCCTTTGGCATATGGTTTGCAGCCTATTTTAGACATATGGAGTGAGCACGAGCAGCTATATTGAGAAGGTGACATCCTTGAAGTGCCCTGACTGGAAACTGGATGTGTCCTGTTGCATTTTAGGGGAACCCCCCGGCTAGCAAGAAGAGGCTCTAATGTAACTTGTTAAAACCTGTGGAGTGGACATGCAAAAATCCTGATTTAGCTAGCTACAGTTTAGAAACGATTTCTACCCATGTCATGCACGTGTTTAGACAGACTATATCTGATAGTTACAGATGTAGCAGGTAGCTAAAATAACCGCATAGCTAGCTAGATATGGAAATAACCGGTTTTGTTGCTAATGCTAACATGTAAATACTGTCCGCTCACCTTTCCCACAAACACACCAGTTTATTTTAAATCCTTCAAGTTAAGTGGACTCGAGAAATATCTCCGTTTCTTTGCTATTCAGTGTTCCGAGTCATTCTTCCCTTTCGCTTTTGTAAAAATCAGCCTGTCCGCTATGCTCTTGTGGTCAAACTCAAAACACAACGTACAGGAAAGCCTGCTGTCAGCTGCTTCACTTGGCGTTCACGCCCACTTCATGTTCTGCGTTTTGTGATTCGACAAAGCTGAGGACTCGCTTTTTTAAAAGTAAATTTGATTGGCTGTACAGTTAAGACGTTAAATAAATTCTCTCAGCCAAGAGCAATCAACCGTCGATATGCCTTATTTACGTTTTGCTGAACACACTGTTATAGATATAAAAACAATTTTTAAAGTTGATTGGACATATGAAACCCGTTTAAGTGAATTTTAAAATATGTTTATATAGGGTAATTGAGATTGAGGCTTTTTAACGTCTGTTTTAAATCAATTCCGTTTTCTGCAACAACGTAACATATGTTTTCTAACAGGAGATGGCAGTAGACCATACGACATGTTTTAATTTACAAATGCGTTATATGTTAAAAGAATACTTATTATTTAGTAACATTATATATTCTAAAATTACATAAACGAAAATCAATTAAAAAAATGAACCTGCCAATCTATCTTTTTTTAACTATTAACGTAAGCTTTGTGCATTCCATGCTCTATTGTGTAATATAGAATTACACTGCATTTTAGTCAATGTGGTTTGGAGTAAAATAGGCAGTAACAAAGCCAAGTTGGCTGTGGGAACATAGTATTAGCACATTTATTTGTCATTAAAGAGTTTATATTGGTCTAAAAGGGTTACGGCACTGGAACCTATGATTCCATGTAATTTGGTTTTCTTTAGGACAACTATGTTTAATCACATTATCCAAACTCTGCAGTAGGATTTGCTCATAGAGGACAGGAAAATGTAGTTTGTTATTTATTCAGCAAAACAAACAGGTATAAAAACTACGATATCCTGCCTCTAAAGCTGTGATTTGGGTGTGATATGTCAGCCAGTTTTACTCTGTGACAATAATATAGGCACATTTATTGTGCCCAAACATAAGAGTATGTAACGATGCTCGGGAGTAAAGCTTGTTGCACGTAAAGGCCTACGTGTACAACGCAACCAGCCATAAGGAGCACAAGATAAAAAGAAATGAAAGGAAAACATTATTAAAAGAGGGGGACCCAGGGAAAAAGGAAGGCGAGCAGACAAGGATTTACAAGAGAGTAAACAAATGGACTTGGGGTCAGGAGGGAGATTAAAGTTTTAGTCTGGGAATGAGGGTAGTGGATACCACATTGTTGGAAAATGAGGAAATGGGGGCAATAATTGCTTAACTGCAGCTGCATTGAAGCAGTTATGTAAATGGCTCTCGATTAGTAGATTAACACAATCCAGTTGAGGGGATAAGCATGACCCTTATACTGGTTTTGGTCTGCACACCTTCAATCTATATTAGGCAATCTGTCTTTAAAATGGACTTAGACACACATGCACACAATTTCCATTTAATTTAGGCAAAGCAGCTCAAACAAGATATTTGTAATAATGAGCTTGCTTGTTATGAGTCCAAATCTTTTGATTATGCAAATCTCCAAGTAGCTGCAGGTTGGGACCGTGATGTCATTACTTTTTACTTTAGTCAGCTTGTTTTCTTTTTCTGTATCCTCTCACAGCTCAAGTGATGGATACTTTCTCATCATGTGTTCTAATATCTCACAAGCCTTATGTCATTTAGACTCATTAAAACACTACATAATAGAGAGCGTTGAGTCTGAAATGCACTCAGCCCTTGTTGTACAGTGTATGCCTCACCCACCACAGTCTCACCCAGCATTACAAATGACTCTAACAGAAAGAGAGACCTGCGGAGGTATGGTCAGTAACCATAGAAACCAAAAGGGTTATGTGAGAACCAACAATGACTGCAGTGAAGATGAGTATTCCCATCACAAGTGCAACCCAGTAGGTATTCTGACCTTAAAAGTTTCTCTCTGCAGACAAATGGGATGTGATGCTGGATTGACGTTAGCCAGCTGCTACTTTGGTCAAATTCCTTCCAATCAAACTATGTATTCTATAGAGACCATACCAGCTGGTTTATGTTACGCTACTGATAGACAAACAGTCAACCTGTTGTCATTTACAATCAGCTACAGATTTCCCTTTGGGGAAAGTCTCAGATAGAGAGATAATCTAAGTCTCGTAATGTTGGTGCCACTGACTAATCGTCTTAGAACCATCTTTTATACAAGCCTGTTAACTCTTAAATGCTTAAATCATTGGCACTTCCTACACACATTTTAAGTGGGGAAAACTCAACTCCTTCCTGTGGCTCATGTCCCTTCTTCAGCTGCCAGCCCTCTATGTATTGATCTGCAGCTATTTTAGGCCTGTGTGGAAAAGAAGAAGCAGAGAAAGGAAAACTAAGTAAAAGAAAAGATGACGAATATGAATAATTGTATGCATGGCCTTTAGTCCCAACCCTTTAGGTCTGGGATCATGTTAATTTCCAAATGTGTGGTATTTTGTCTTAATAGGGTTGCCCGGAGATTTAAGATTGGAATATATTTAATAAAGGTTTTTTTAACTGTCAAAATTGAATGAGTAGAGGCCTAGATATCCTGACTTTCAGAGACTAGTAGGCCTATGGTCAAGCTCCAGAAATGCTGGATCCTACATCCCTCATAATGCAACTCAACAGTGTCTTTTATTAGACTCTAATTGCTCTGCCTCTAAAATGTCCACCCCAGAGCCACAGAATACATCTTGCAGATAGCACTCCATTTGACAAATAAACTGAACTTCAAAATTGGTGGAATGTGCTTTTAATAAGATATTTAAACAAAAGAAAACATCCTTTCATTTAAGTCCTAAAAATGGCACAAAGCAGGGATAGAAATCC
>NC_045742.1:16448193-16450181 GCF_008692095.1 Etheostoma spectabile
TTTTTTCGTAATGTGACTCACAATACTTGCAGACATGTAATCACAATATTATTATGATGACATTATGGTGACAAATGGAACATTTTACAATACAATGTTTATATTTCAGGACAATGGAACTACACTGTTATTCTAATACAGCTCTAGAAATCTCCTTGTTGAGTCATACTAATGAACTGTGGCTACGTTATACAGCTTGTATTATGATTCTGGGTGTGGGGAGTCATAGTGTATTTGGACTGCAAAGTACTAGACTGTCTGATGGAACATTTCCAATAAACACGTCATAGCTTAACCAGAAGGTCAGAAACAAAGAAGTATCCTTGTCACTAAATGCTTTACATATCAAAAACCCTTCACTTTACACACAGGGTTGTTATCTTGTTGTGTTTATGTTATGAATTAAGGTTTTTGGGGGTGCACCATGGAACATCAGGCTCAGATATTTTTAATGACTAACTAACAGTGATGACTCATGTCCGGAAACCCAAATTACCTACATATGAAAGTTTTACGTCACCACAAGCACTCCAGACTGGGGGCTTGGGGTTACACTGTGAAAAATAGGTCAGGTTGGTGACTGGCTTCAGAAATAGATGCAAAAGTGTCTAATGTTTTTTTTTTAATCTATATGCTCAAAATAAATGCTGTATAGATCGAACACTAGCTAGATATATTCCTCATTTGATCCTCTGGCCCCCTCTGAATACCAAAGGCGGACTCTAAAAGCTATAATAAGTTTAATCTGCCAGCAGTCATGAATACGTTAAGCTTATTATGGACAGCTCTCATGGATATTCAGCAAACCTAAGATGATTATGTTAAGTTAATAAAAACATTGGTTCCTGTTACTCATAACTGGGCCGAAGAGATGGAAATAGGCTGACTGACTGGAGATTGTTTCTTTCTTCCCATGAAAAAAAAATCTGTGATTAAGCTGCTTGTAAAACTTGACCATTCAGTGTAGTCAGTAAGCTTTCTCTATGAAGCAAATAACTGGCTCAGAATGTCTTTTACCTATACCTACCGTAACATTTAAACTATCACTTAACTATCACCAATATCATCACCTGAATTGTGTAACACCTCGGGTCGTTCTCTTATCACAAGATATCACAAGGCCTGATCACAGGGTTATTGTGACGTCAAAGAAAATAAAGTTTCCCTTATCCTTTTTCTGTGGAATCTCCTGTTCAGGGAGATGCAACAACAGAAGACTCACTAAATGCCATGCTGGGGACAACAGTAAAGATACCTCAGGCAAAAACAAGTAATAGAAACACTCATTACCGCTCTCTGACACACATTCACTCTCTGAATCAATCTTTCACCAAAACAAAGCAGGACACACACGACACATCCTCCCTCTCCTCATCTCTCTCTGCCTGCAAACACAATGTTTTTTTCCCCTTTATCTCTCCATCTGGGTGTCTGTTTGCTGGCCTCAGCAGAAACCCAGAAACCCACCCCTTTTGCTTCTCTGCTTCACCTTACTCAAAAATAGTCCATATATATACACAAGCCTATTCCTGGAAAAATGCCCACTGGGACTCCAATTCTGGATGAGGGAGTGACCACTGCAGGAGAGAACATGATGTAGACAATTGCAACTTATCCATGACTGTGTGTGCTTCTTCCTCCACTTCCTGGCCTTTGTTGCCCTGGAGCAATGGGCTGCATATGCTGCATCTGTGAAAGCTGGGGTGATGTGTGTGTGAGGCTGCTTGTGAATGGCAGACGGGCAAGCACAGTGTGGAGAGGTGGAGAGGCAGAGACAGGCAGCTGTGCGTAAGTAATGCATCCTCCAGAATCTGGGTCACACTCACACCACTTTCATATTGTTAGATTTTTCTACCCATGAGTTATAGGATTTGACGAGTCATATTGCCCTAGATGAATATACTGAATTAGAAGGCCTGCGCTACCTGTAATTGAAGTTTTCAGTTACAATGCATCACAGTTAAACAGAAGAAGAAAATATAGACTGT
>NC_045742.1:16450191-16451972 GCF_008692095.1 Etheostoma spectabile
TTGACAATGATGATGTTGGTTATCCTTTAATAACCTTTAAATATTATTTTTACAATTATGCCTGGCAATAGGCACTGTAGTTCTTACTCGGCCTAAAATATATTGGTAATCATCATCATCATCATCATCATCATCACCTCATGTTCAAATTGTACACAGCACATTGGGTACAAACCAAGTACACAATACAAGATAAAGGAGTGCTGGTAGCATATTCCACATAATAGCGTAAAAGTATTCTTACAATAAAATATATTTAATAAGTAAAATACATTGACAATGAAATGAAACTGTTAAATATGAACAAAGAGATACATTGCAGCTAAAAATGAAAACATAAAAAGATATTTTAGCTTTATAAAAACAATTTGTTCAAAAAGTAACCAATTCATAGAATTTGGTTGAGTATCTTATTTTACAATGAATCTTTATTCACACACAGAAATGTCGGTTCCCAATCTTCTTTCCATAATTAGTTAATTGAGTTAAGTTAAGAACTTATATCTTAATTGCGCTTACACAGACCATAAAAGCAATATGTCTTTAAAATAATTATCTTTTTGTGTGAGTGCTTGATATCCTAGTCTGTCGCCCGCGCACGCCCTGACGACGTAAGGTTCTCCCTCACCGGCGGCGTGTCCACGCATAAACCGCGCGCGGTGTCATTCTTGAACACGCAGTCAGGTGTCGCGCTTCTATCACGCTACCGGCGACGCCCGACCGGCGTTTGTCCCCTCCCCATGTTCACGTCGACACAGGCAGCAATACGGTCTTAATTAGTCATATATTTTTTCACTCGTGTGTTTGAAATGTATAGGAACGGATGACGTCGTGTGTGTGTGTGTGTTTGTGGGCGTGGATGAAAATGTCAATGTGCGGCGCGAGAGGAGACGCCTGAAGCTGAATCTGCAGCTAGAGGATAGTAGCCTATGACAACACAACTTCAGTCGCTGTGTTAACTGCTGGAAAATGTGTGTGATATGTGAAGAATAAAGTTGCAAACGGTCGCTGTTTGCAGTTAGCTGAGCTTGGCATCTTTGAAGAGCTGGAGAGGAGTTAATTCAGCTCTTCACACACCGAAGCCTCTCTTCCTGGATGGGAAGCAAATAAAAAGGCAGCGACGCTTCTGCAACATCAGGCCACTTGCGACCACCAGACCTCCATTTCAGGTAACTTTGCTCAGTCTGAGATGATAGACAACAGACAGGACAGCTAAGACAGGGATGTGAATTTTGTCTGTATCGTGAACCAGTGTGACATCTCTGCTCGACTCTGCCAGCTAGCCGAAGAGGAAGTATGCAGCGTGATGATAACGTTACCCGACACGAGTGATTAATATTCAACTGCTTCCACTGTTCTCGTCTTCTTGATACATTACTTAGCCGTTACTGTGCCGATGTTTCTTCCCGTGTCCTGCACGGTATAAGAGAGGCCCCCGGCCCCTGGTGGAATATGGACCACATTAGTCTGTGGTCACACCAGTGCAGCACGGTGGAAATGCTACATAACCGTACCTCACACAGAAACACCAACACATTACAGTCTGTATGAAGGACATCCGACCTCTGTGGCTGGAGGATGCTGCAGCAGCCCCCGTGCAAGTCTCCGTGGGGTGTGGTTGGCGAGCTGGACAGGCAGGCTGTCAGCAGTGTAAAAGCGCTCCCTGGAAGCACTCTAGGCTGTAATCTCCCATTTAACAGCTAATTAGAGAACTGGCCACATCGCAGTAAGCCGTCTCCACCATAACCCTTACCACACAGTCCTCTGCCATGCATTTACCG
>NC_045742.1:16451982-16471875 GCF_008692095.1 Etheostoma spectabile
CTCTGTCTGTCATAACAGCTCTGCAGCTGTAGCGGGCGGCTCCAGAGGCTCGTAAATCTGCCCCAGTGGACAGCCAACATGTGTTGCACACTCACTTCTGTTTGATCAGACTGCTCAGGGCAAACTGCGAAAACATTGATGCATGCTGTGCTAATTGTAGGCCTATGTGTTGTTTTAACTGATCCTAAGTAAGGGATGGCTCTCGTGTGGAGATTAGAACATTATAATTATTATTGTGACAGGAAGATGGGATCACTGTCTATTTATGATTATTTTTTATTTTTTATTTTTTCACCCTGACCTCAACCGATTAGTCTACTATGTTAGGTATAACATAAATGAATACAGACCTTCATTGGGACTCCTGCTTACATCATAGAACCCCCCCCCCCTTTCCCTCACCCCAGCCTTTACCCACACTCCTCTCCCTAACTTAATTCATCCTACTTATTCTTCATTCATAATCATATCTATGTCTGCATGCTCCTGCTTTCCTGAGCATAACACTTTGAGTAACAGGCTGCTACCAGGATAATCCCTGTGTGCATACCTCTCTCGTTGCTTTCCTTCTTTCTTTATAACCCTCTCTTGAAGGCATAGGGTTCACCCTATATTCTTAATGCAAAGATTGAAACAGATGGAATAATACTGTGCATTAATGCTTATGTGTAAGCCAGCAGGTAAGTAGTAACTAGACAATTGTGATTAATGTGCTGTGTACTACTTGACAGAGGCTAGGTTAACCACATTTCTGACTGCTCTATCATGTCTTTTTGATGGGAGAGAGGCCATCACTGCTAACATAAACTGATGCACCCAGGCATGCAAAAGCATACATGCACATAGATTTAGATGCGTGCACAGACCAAAAACACACCTCCATCAATGCATGACAAGGATGATCAAATTCATACATTAGTTGGTACTAAATCTAAAGCCAGAGCAATAAAACTAACAACTGAGACACAGCGCGACAGAAATACTTGGTTGTTTATCTGTTTGGGTTGACTAGTCAATGGGGTCAGTAACTTGTAGTCATTCTGCTGGCATCGTAGTTTGTAGGTCATATGCTGCACTTGGCTGGGTTACTCAGCCTCTCAGTGGGATCTTTACAGTGTCTTTGGAGTATCGCTAGACTGCTGAGAGAGAGAGAGAGAGAGAGAGAGAGAGGGGGAGAGAGTGTGTGTGTGTGTGTGTGTCATGGCTGTGGAGGGATGTCTGAAGTGTGGCCAGACCTGTTCTGACAATCTACACTGTACTGATGCATCCACAATGAGAATATAGTGTGTTGTGTCCGTATATAAGCCTATGAGGCATTGTAATGAATGTGTCGTACAAACAGGAATATATCTCAGTCTGTCCTCACCCTCACTGTTGGATTTTAATCTAGAAGGAGAAGCAATGGGTCTTTGTGTTAGCTCCTATTTGGAGCTCTTTCATGTATTTATTGGGCCTGCATGTCTCACTGAAGTCTAGTTAATGTTTGACACTGTGTGTGTGTGTGTGTGTGTGTGTGTGTGTGTGTGTGTGTGTGTGTGTGTGTGTGTGTGTGTGTGTGTCTGTGGTGTCTGTGGTGTCTGTGGTGTCTGTCTAGCTTCGAGGAGGTCCATCTGTGAATGTGTAATAGGCTTGAGTTGTGACAATTGCAAATCAAATACGTCTGTCTACGCAACATTTTGGACTTCATTAATAACTCATAAAACACCTATAATTATATGTATGTATGTGTATGTATGTGTATATATAAATAACCATTTTTATATGACTTATTTTTTTCTAATGTCTATCAACAACAGGTTTATTTCAAGCCTTTAATTTTACCGCACTTGTCTTGTTTTGAATAGAAGACAACTTCATTAATATAGACTTAATAGGACTTTGGAGGGGTGATGAAGTCACTTAGAAACAGTTAGTGAGTGGAGAGCCATTTTCATTTTAATAGGAAGCAACTAGAATTGAAAACATTAGTTATTTAATCTATAAGGTGAAAAGACAGAAATGAACTATTTTGATAATCTGCTCATCATCCAAGTTACTTTTCAAGAATTGCTGCCAAACACTTGATGGTTCCAGTGTTTTCATGTGAGGAATTGCTGCTTTTGTCTTTAGGGTTTGAATTGTTAAGTGAACAAAAAGGTCTGAAAAAGTAGGATGGCCATTTTTTGCTATTTTCTGATGGTTTACAGAGCAAACGAGAGTCCCGGATGCAACAACATAGGACAAAGCGGGAAAAAAATTGTTTTCTTTTTTAACATTGCCACTATATGTATTGCCAACTGGTGAGTGGACATTTTTCTTCTTGTTTCAATCAATCAAAACTAGAGCGGGGCAATATATTGATATTATATCGATATTGTGATATGAGACTAGAAATCGTCTTAATATTCTGATATGACATAAATGTTGTCTTTTACTGGTTTTAAATGCTGCATTACATTAAAGTGATGTACTTTACTTTTCTGAACTTACTAGACTGTTCTAGCTGTTCTATTATTTGCCTTTTCCCCACTTAGACATTATGGCCACATTACTTATGGTTTGTTATCTTAAGTATCTAAGTGTGAAGATATTTTGTTAAAGCACCAATTGTCAAACCTAGAATATTGCCGCAATATCGATATTGAGGTATTTGGTCAAGAATATTGTGATATCTGATTTCCTCCCTATCACCTAGCCCTAATCAAAACAGTCTCCAGCTGTTGAAGTAGGTTACTGAAGAATGTACTGCCCTACCACTGTCCACTGTATTGTACAGTTCACTGCTGATATGTATTGCAAAATTCCTATTACAAAGAAGAAAACAAACATTGTCACGTTCTACATTTAAACCTTCCAACTAAAAGGCAAAGCATAGGAACACCAAGCTGCCAGTGGACTGTTGTAACCCTAAACAGGGCAGGCTCGTCATTTTACTGAGAGAACAGGAATTTCCTGAGGCACTGGTGAAACTACCTACAAGTTTGTCAAACCTTTCTCAGCCTTGTTTGAAGGTTTTAAGATTTCAATGTAGAGCTGGGCAATATATCGATATTGTATCGATATTGTGATATGAGACTAGATATTGTCTTTAGATTTTGGATATTGTAATATCGTAATATGACATAAGTGTTGTCTTTTCCTGGTTTTAAAGGCTGCATTACAGTAAAGTGATGTCATTTTTTGATCTTACTAGACTGTTGTAACTGTTGTATTATTTGCCTTTACCCACTTAGTCATAGTATCCCCATTACTGATAATTATTTATCAAAAACGTGTAAACATTTTGTGAAAGCACCAATATTTAACACTACAATATCGTTGCAATATCGAGGTATTTGGTCAAAAATATCGTGATATTTGATTTTTCTCCATATTCCCCAGCCCTATTTCAATGTCAGCAAATCGTAGCTAGGTACCAGAATAAAGTCTTTATTATGCCATGCTAGAACTAATATTCTTAAACTGTATTGATGCTGATAGACACATTTTGTTGCTGACTTTTTTAGAGTGTCATTTGTTTTTAAAGATATTTTTGGGACATTTTCAGCCTTTATTTTGACAGGACAGCTGAAGATATGAAAGGGGAGAGAGGGGGGGAATGACATGCAGCAAAGGGCCGCAGGTTGGAGTCAGACCCGGGCCCTCTGCGTCGAGGAGTAAACCCTCTATATCTGGCCGCCCAGACTCCATTCTCAAGCAGCAATTAGCTTAATTGTTAGCATCTGCAGGATTTTTTTATCACTTTTTTTCTTGCGGTCACCATCGAGTGATTTAGCTCCATTGTCTGTAAAGCTACTTTACAAAATTTACTGTAAATAGGCCTTGAAAGTGCATTTTTTGTTGCTGTATTATCAAATGCATCTTTTACCTGTTGCAGAAAAATGACTTGTGATTGAACTGATGAGTCATAGTCATTTTCTTGGATTACAAACACTGAATTATATTGGCCACAGTATATGTGGGTGATAGCAAGGTCAATGATGACTCGTTGCTCATGGCCATCAGTTTTATCTGTTGAAAGGTATTTGTTTAAACATTTGGGCATTCTCGTGCATTAAAAGTTGGGTAACCGTAGTGGATCAGGTAATTTAAGGTCTATGACCTGTGCTGGCTTTTGTTTGCTTCTTTGAACTTTAAAGGTGCATTATTGCTTCTTGGTGCCCCTATAAAATGTTCCAGTTTTCCCCAATAAACTCTTTGGTTCTGCCTGGCAGCTTGGGAACACGTGGTTCTAGGGGAGGGGGGGGGGGCTCTATACAATGTATGAGGCATGATGTGTTTGTGTACACCTGGTCTCTGATATTGACCAGGGGCAGGGTGGAAAGTGTACAGAAAACATTTCCTTGTAAATTATGTGTGCAAATTCCAGTACACGTGGTTGTGAGTCAAGTCTACTTGACTTACACTAAATAAAAATACGCTTTTTAGTAATGTGAATAAGTGTAGAGCTTTTGTGTGAATAGACGTCAGCTGTATCTGACCTGACTTGTTCTGTTTAAGACTCATGTCAGTGCTTTCTGTGTGCGAATGATCTCTCTCTCTCTTTTTCTGTCTCACTGAATGAGAGTGAGATCACTGATTGCTTCAGCTCGGAAACATCACCACGCCAGCAAGTGGGGGTGGACTTGAGGGATGTAAGAGGAGATGGGGAGATGGTTGGAGGTTGGTTTCTCTAGTAGAGGTCTGCCTATTTTCTTTTCAGTTTTGTTCCCGCTCTTTCCTCTTCTCTGCCTCTCTCTTATTGGCTTAATCCTCCTCCATCCTGTCTCTCATTCTTTTTCTCTCCCACCCCCACTGGTTCCCAACGTTTGACTGTGCGTGCTGTGTAAGAACCCATGTGGAAAAAAGCTTGCTTGCCCTCCAGTTTAAATACATTTCTGTCTCTCAGTCAACCTCGACTCAGATTGAACCAGATGATAAAATAATAAAAAAAATCAAAAAATCATGTGTGTGTGTAAGTGTTTTTTTCTTTCAAATGCAGCCTCTACACGATGCAGTCGTGTGTGTGTGTTTCAAATCTATCGTAAGACTTCTCCTTCCCATCATCCTTTGCTGTATGAGAGGAATAGAGTTTTTAAGAGCAAGGGTTGCCTTGGAAACTATTGCCGCATTCTGTGTGTTGAATGAATGTTTGGTAATTTGTGTGTGTGTAGGAAAAGATGGCGGGCTTAATGCTTTAGCTCCCTTATTGTTGCATTATTTATTTAATAGTCAGCAGAAAGACTGGAAGGTTACTGGGTTACAATCTATTGCAAGAATATATTAGAGGAGTCCTCTTTTAAGCTCAGTGTATGTGTTTCATAGTAACAAATCCAAAACAGAATATGTTATAAATACCCCTGCTACTAAACTAATCACCAATTGAAATCCTTGTGTTTGCCTTGTGTGGTTGGAGGTCACCTTTTTTTTCTCCAGTTTAGCCAATGTATGTCAATGATAACCTTAGTAGTTTAAAATTAAAGCTCAGGGGCGGGTATGAATCTGATTGCCCCCTCCCCTGGTGCCTTCCCAATCCAATGGTCTATAGTGCTTTGAATCGGTCAAATTTGATTTCCATGTAATTTCACTTTGCTGCCTGTTTTCCCACTTGATAAATGGATGTTCTCACATTGTATGGCAACTGTGTACTTTGTTAAAATTTTGTGGCGAGTTTAGAAGTAGAAACATATTGAACTCACTGTAGAGCACTTGTTGCTGTAAGAAATAAATTGTGCATTTCCCTCCTGGCCCTTGTCACATGACCAAATAATGTTCCCATGGGGACTACCCATATTTTTGTTTTAAGAGCCCATAGAAAATGTGTTTTGTATAATTGTATTTAGAGGTTATATCGGTTATAATAGGTTTACATGGTTTAATTTTCAAAAAAACAAACATATTTTTGTTGTACTACACATTGCTGCAGCTCCTCTTTTCACCCTGTGTGTTGAGCTCTCTGTTTGAGCTACAGAGTGAGGCATCTCACTTCTGTTTCATCTTTGTTGGGAGTCGCAATGCGCAGTAGCTAGGTAAGGACTACTAGCCAGTTAGAAGCAGAGTATGAGGGCGTGCCACGCTAGCAGCTAGGCGTGCATTATAACGTGTGTTACAAAGTGATGCACGTTTGTCATGGAAGTAAAGGCTGGACTACAATAGAGCTGTTTGGAGCAGTTTGTGAACAGTGTTTTCTGTTGGAGACGGTAAGGGCCTTTGGGCTGGACTTTGGGCTTTTTCACTTTGCAAACCTATTACATGCACAAAAAAGATATATAACACAATAATGGAAAGGGGAAAAGCCAAAATGCATAATATGAGGACTTTAAAATAAATGCAAGTGACATTAATAATGAATGTGATGTTTTATTTAGAAAAATTACACTGTGGTGTTCTATCATATCCAATATTTCCTATGTTTGTAAGCAGATTTTCTTTGCTATATTCTGATAAAATGCCCCCGGGCCCCCACTGACTAATTATTGGTCCCCCCAGTGCCACCCCACTTTAAAAATCCTGGAATTGCCCCTGATGAAGCTAAAACTATTGGTTGAATAATCTATTATTCAAGCATTCATTTTAGATCTTATTATAACTAGACAAATAATGCCAGTGGCCACTCTTTCTGGTAAATCCAGAATGTTTAGAAAGTAGGGCTGTCCTCAATTTAAAGAAATTCTTATTTAATTTTGTCAACTAATCGATTATTTGACTTAATTGACAGATCTGTAAAGCTGAGAATCATGCAAAAGCACCACTTTACATGTTTTGTTTACCACAGTTGTCTAATCGACTTGAGAAATGTTAGTTGACTAAGACCAAAATGACCGATTAGTCGACGAATACACTAGAAGTGGGCAGCCTTGTTAGAAAGGGAAAGGTGTAGACAAATCTTGTAATTGTTTTGCACTGATGGAAGAAGTGGAATAATCTAATGGCAGTAATTATTAAGTCAGCTGTTCATAGTCATGTATTTAGAATGTGTGAAGACAAAAAAAAGCAACAGAAAAGAGATAATTGAGCAAAGATTTCTAAATTCAATTTTAACGTTAGTACAGACTGTCAGTTTTCATGGAATTTGCTGTAAATTAGTTTGTTTGCAGAGGTTACAGTGATACTAGGACAGCTCTTTATTCTGCACAGTATATGTGCAGGTCCAGAACAGATTTCAAGATCTGTGGAATCATTCATTTTTTTGTCTGCTGAAAGAGAGAAGAGAAGAGTATTGGTGAGATGGGAGAGGCCAGGGATCATAACAATGGTGGTTAGACACATTTCCATGCACTATGGTGTTTGTACGTACAGCCCAGGGACTGGAATGGGATGATGATGATAAATGGCCAACGTGTATATGTTAGAGAGAAGAGGGTGACAGAGGAGAGAGTAAATGTTAGTCCTAAAAATAGTCTGTTTTCCCCAGGCTGTCTTGCATCATGTGGCTTGGGCCCAGTGCATTGTGCAGAGTAGTTTGGTGTATCCCAGTCACTCACTCACCCTTTTTCTTTTTGTCCGTCTATCTCTCTCAAATAGAAACTCTCAGCAACCTCCCGCAATGATGTAGACTTGACAACAATATGATGATGCTGCAGGGCCTCGCACAGAGGAGGAGCAGTGACTGACTCTCTCCTCCTTTTTTGCCATTCCTGGCTCTCCATGTCTGTCCTGATTGGGTGGCCAGAGAGCAATGTCCTCAACCACACCCCTTGCAGCCCCACCCCTTAAGAAGGGAAGGAAGCCGGAGAAATCAGAGGTGATGACTGACTCGGTGCAGGCCACCAATGAGGAACTGAGAAGCAAATTCATGGACACCCAAATTGAGCTGCAGCAAGAGCGGGCCAAGGTAAGCGGGAGGATGTGGAGGCCTAGTGTAGAAAAATGATGACGGTAACAGTAGAGAGGTAATCTCCTTTTAATCATCACAGTATAATTAGACATATCTTTTTCAACAAGGTCCTGGCCAAGACATGCAGCAGTACAACCATACATACATTTAAACACAAAATGAACAAAAACACTAAAAACATAAAAGAACTAAAACAACAAATCCTTCAAAGTCAAAACATCTACAGACAGATGTGGCTGCCTCCAAGTCAATCAACATCCTCTAAAGTGACCAATGAGACTTAAACACCTTTTGCCCCAGCTCACTTTTAACCTTTGGTTAGAGACATAAGGAAAATATCCTGGGAAGGAAGATTCTAAGTCCTGACTATATTTACACTAATATATAGGTCAGAAGGTAGGATGTCCGTAGACCTAAAATAGCCTTGTATATGCCGGTGTTGAAGTCTCTGTGTTGATAGAGAAGGCCATCCAACACGTTCATATAGTTCACAATGGTGAGTGAGAGCTTTACAACTAGTGATGAACCTCAGAGATTCATGGTAAACAGTGTCCGGTGCATGTACACTTTGAGACAAAGCATGCATGTATAAAACATCACCATAGTCAAGTATATACATAACAGTGACAGCAACCAGCCTCTTTCTAGATTTGAACGAAAGCCAGGATTTAATTTTGAAACTAACCCCTTGTACAAGTTTGAATCTTTTTGCTTGCTGCTGAATATGAAGTATAAAAGAAAAAAGATACATCTACTTCTAGTAGGAGCTGTAATAATGGGGATTGCACAGTATGAGATTATACTTATACTTAGTTTCGTAAATTGGACTTTTACTAAATGTTAATAGTTGTTTTCAGTCTCCCATTACCAAGGTGTTGACGATGCACACATTGTCATTAATGAACACCACATGGCCAACCAGCAATATATTTATTCAGGGCCTGTTTGGCCTGCCCTTCCTGTACACAGTCTTGGAAAAGATCTCAATGTGGTTTGTCTCACCTTGTGTCTTGTTATGACAGACAAATATGCTCTCTGTGCCCTTCTTTGCATGGTTGTACTTGGAGAAGGGCAGTTACAGTATTGGGATTCAGGTCGTGTGGGGAAAAGCCATGCTTTAAACATATGCCCTTTGCATTAAATCTGCAAGATGGCATCTGGAGCAATGCATGTAAGAATGTCAACAGCAGTGCATAAAGTATAATATTGACAGTCAGGGTGTGATAGTTATCCTGATAAAATTAATCTGAGCAGGAGGTGCATGCAAGGAAAAAATAGTTTTAACATTTATTAAAACCTGCACATGCACCATAACTGTTCTCCATTTTATTTGAGTGTCTTCCTAATAAATATGAATATAATACAAGGTAATAAATTATTTAAGACTGACAGGTCTTGACGCACAAACTTGCAAATTAAGTCATCGTAGTGCTGCACACAGTCTGGGGGCAAATGGTTGAGCATGCTGGTGGTCTGTAATCGGTATGACAGTGACTGGTAGATTGGATTCTTATGCAACTCTAATGGCAAAATGTTTTCGCTCGCCCAGATATGTAAGCTCCGTGAGCGGCTCCAGGAGCAGCGGCAGGCTCGGGAGCTTGAGCAGCACAAGCATGCTGTGGCACTAACTGACCTGCGCGCCAAACTCCACGAAGAAAAGCTACGTGAGATAGCGGCTGCCCGTGAGACCCTGGCACGGCAGCATGAAGTGGAACTGGCCCGGGCCATCAAGATCCGCGACGCTGAGGTGCAAAGGCTCCAGGGGCTTGTAAACGCACTGAGAGATGGAGCTGCTGACAAGCTAAAAAATGCTCTTCTCGGAGAGGCTCGGGAGGAGGCCAGAAGAGCTTTTGATGGGGAGAGGATAAAGCTCCAGCAGGAGGTAGGTTGCAGAATGTAATTAGGTGACAGTAATGCACCGTACCAACTTCAAAGCACTTACACTATGAACTGGGGTGGTTTGTTTGTGTTTCTGTTGTATTTAGGCTCTCAGAATTGTAAAAGATGTGTTGCAGATTGGAAAATTAAGGGGGCATTGTATGTTCTTCGATAAAGACAAACATTTTAAACCTGTGTGTGTGTGTGTGTGTGTGTGTGTGTGTGTGTGTGTGTGTGTGTGTGTGTGTGTGTGTGTGTGTGTGTGTGTGTGGTGTGTGTTTGTGTGTGTGTGTGTGTGTGTGTGTGTGTGTGTGTGTGTGTGTGTGTGTGTGGATTGTTGATGTGAGACTGTGTAAACCTTGTAAAATCTGCTGCTGAAAAACAGGAAGCAGGATGGGAAAGCCTGTTGCCAAGCTATTGTTTTCTTGTAGCCTTTCCAGACAAACAGGGCATCTATCATTACAACTGTCTAATGAGATAGGATGTGTGTTTATAAGTGCATGAGTGTCACTCTCTTTGTTATTTTTGATTTTGTGTGAATTCATTAATGTGTATTTGTGTTTGTTTGTTTTTTAGATCCAGGAGCATAAGACAGCCAGGAAGCAGGCTGAGGAGGCGCATGCAAATGCTCTGCAGGCTGATAAAGCCAAAGCAGTAGATCTCCGCACGGCCTACCAACAGCACCAGGACGAGGTGAATCGCATCAAACGGGACTGTGAGAGAGACATCCGCCGACTGGTGAGACCACATGCTGCTGGGAAGACACACACTAGAGACACTATACATGTCTTATCTTAAACTATCATAGTCTTTAGATGAATCTAATAATTTTAAATATTGCCTAAAGACACTGTTGACAATTTACTTGCTTGTGACTCTATAATATGATATAATATGTTACACAACAAATCATTTACATTTACTAGAAATTATCTATTCTATTTAACCTTTTATTTACCTCGGTATGCCAGTTAAAGAAACTTTAAATGTCCATGGCCAAATTAGCAACAATCTGTCAACTGAGCTAATGTGCCTCATCGGGACTTGGTGGGTGTGGTTTGAACACATTTTGTTGCCAGTTGTCTGGCAAATAAAAAAAAAACAATCAAACGTCCGCAATCGTCATCCCATTTAAATTAAAATGTAGTTAAATCCTTGGTTCAACAGACACAGACAGAAATCTCGGAATTGAAATAACCAAAACTTTTCTATATTTGCAGTAATGCTCAGTAAGTAAGAAGCTGATTGAGAATTAGTTTTAGGGTCTTTAAACTTCAACATCATATATGATTACTTCCCTGTTGAGCCTCTGTTGGAGAGTGTCCTGTCACGTCAACCTCAAACAAAGCTAACCTTAATTAAATTACCTTAATGTGGAACAACTACAAACCTCTTACATTGTGCTGTAAACCATCTATTATTATTCCTAACCTTGACAAACTTAGCAGCTGTTATTTTTACAGTCCTTGTCTGTCCCAACCACATTTGAATATATCCAAGAATCCCTCACACACTGACATTGGCCTTCCTGCTTCTAAAGTTTATCTCATGGACATTGTATGAAGGTTAGAGGCTAATTGCTGTACCATGTGGTGCTTATCTGGAAAAATAAAAGTCTGTATACCTGCCGCGGTTACTCATTAACCCTTTCACATACAGTAGGGCTACAACAGGCATTGTTGTTACTAAATAGCAGGCAGTACAGGAAATACCAGCGTTAAAGAACAAAGTACGGAGGGAAGTAGTAGCGGGAACATTTTAACAGAAGAAGTTGTGTGAATGCAGAGCAAGAACAGAACTTATAAATTAATAATAGCCAAAGCACTATATTTTAAAAGTTAAAACACTATCGCTCCCTTATTCTGTTCTCGGCCATCGGAGCGTACAGGTTGTTAGACTGAAGGTGTAGACAGTGTTGGACTTAAGGTTGCATCACATTAAACCTAATTGTTTACACAGAAATGAACAGAAGAACAATGTATTTCATGTGAACAAGATACTCAAAATGTTTGCTGAATTTCATAAACATTTGTGATGTACTGTGACATGATCTCAGGAATATCTGCACTATGTATTATTTATTGTGAAAATTGTCAGTGATTAATATCGGCTGTAACTGGGATTCAATGGAAGACAGACGCACTCATTCACTCTTTCCACCACCCACCACCATGTTCTCATCCATTCCTCTTTTAGATGGATGAGTTGAAGGCAAAGGACCGGGTGATGTGTGCCCTGGAGAGGGAGCTTGGGGTGCAGGCTGGCTTCACCCAGAAGCTTCAGCTTCAGAAAGATGCTCTGGATGAGCAGCTGGGTCAGGTACGGGAGGCTGAGAGACACAACCACGGCAGCCCCAAGAGAGAGTTGGTGCCTGGGCTGGGGGACAATTCAGACCAGCTCAGCAACCAGGTATACACATGCATCTGTACATGTGCATTATTGCATTAATATTATGGGAACTCTAAAATGTGCACATGCTCTACATATATATTTCAGGGATACCTTCAGACTTTGAGTTCATAACTATTATTTTTTTTAATGAAAGGATGCAAAATATTACATTGTAGGTGGCAAAACTTAGATTTTTAGTTTTGGGCAACAGAGCCTCTAAAATAGCATTGAAATTAAAGAAAGGACACTGGCTTTAGATTGGTGCTTTGCATTAGCTGCCAGTACCTTGGCTTTAGGTATCATAGAGTACAAGGGTAATTGTTGAAACTGATTGAAACTTTAATTAGACTGTAAAACATTGACAATGTAAAAAACAATGATAGTAAAATTATACTGCATGTGTTCTTGTTTCTTTAGCAGGTCTTTATGGCAGGCTGACCCACACTGTCAATTCAATTTTCAAGGATACCTTCAGACTTTACAGAAGTGCATAATTTATTTTCCCCTAGTGACAAGGAAATACATCAATCATATGTCATATGTAGATGTACAACAATGTTGTATATTTTGTACATTAAGTCACACCTGCACATACAGCTCATCCATTCATGAGAAGCTGGATATACTGTGTATACTGCACACACAGGGTCCCAGTGGCACAGTGAAATGGCATCTCATCCTTCATCCAATCACTTCCTCTTTCCCATCCACCTCACTTACCTGCCTGCCTGCATGTACTCCCTTTTTTAGTTTTTACTTTCCTCCTCCCCTCCCCTTCCCCCTGCTCCACAGGAGGTGGAGGAGCGTGACATGAGAAGGTTCCAGCTGAAGATTGCGGAGCTCCACTCGGTCATCAGAAAACTGGAGGACAGAAATGCACTGCTGGCGGATGAGAGGAATGAACTAGTGAGACACACACACACACACACACACACACACATATTGTTACACTTAACGAGTACAAATGTACTTTGTCTGTGAAAGTTGCATTTAAACATTTCATTTCCTAAGCTGCTCAAACTGGAAATTATGTGTCACTAGAAGACTTAAGACAACAATGTTTGCCCTCCCTGTTTCCTTCCTCTGTCCAGTTGAAGCGGGTGCGAGAAGCCGAGAGCCAGATGAAGCCCATGTTTGAGAAGAACAAGCGTCTGTCCAAGAAGAATGACGACCTTCTGCAAACGTTACAACGCATGGAGGAGAAACTGAAGAACCTGAGCCGAGAAAACGCTGAGATGGTGAGATGCACCCTGTAAATGTTTTACTACATCTACTCTCTGTTGTTTTCCTCTTCTCTCTAGGTAAAGATTCATACAAAGTGCATATACTACTAGAAAATAGTAGATATTTTAGATAGCAGATATGTTTTAGTCTGTAAAGGAAGAGTGATTATGTTACTGGACTTTGAGTGTCCCTGTGATTATGATCAAAAGGAAGGAGGACCTCTACTGGCTATTTGAGGAGAAGCATTAAGTCATTATTTGTACGAGCATAATTTGGCCTCTCTCTCTCTCTCTCTCTCCCTCCCTCAGAAGGAAAATGCCGCCTCCTCTCGGCCCCCCTCACAGCAACAATCCATTCAGTCCCAGCTGAAGCGGCCAAGCTCCCTCACAGACCTGAGCCATGCCCATGAGGAACAGGAAGTGGAGTTCCTCAAGCTGCAGGTTTCTGAGCAACGTGGCATCATTGATGAGCTCACGCAGGTTACGATTTTACTCAAACCAGATTCAAAAGACAAAATTTGACATGGCTGAATTAAATATTTTGATGACAGTTATTGTTTTGATTGAGCTGTCTTTGCAGCTCCCGAGTCTTGATCGTGATTGTGATCTAGTGTGTGTTTGTCTTTAGGAACGTGACCGATTGGTGATGAGCAAAAAGAACAGAAGGAAACCCTTCAAACTGTCTAAAGTAAGTGTCCATGCATGTTTTAAAATCCAATGGTGCATAACTAAGCGACTACCTTATCTGTGGTTGACCGATCCTAAAGTCTTGTTTTTAATTGAGTGTGTGTGCATCTCTTTGTGCATGCTTGTGTTTAATTGGGCTCAGGAGACGATAAGGGCAGTTTTCCTCACAGCTGTCAGCATCACGCTGAGCACACACACAACTCCTGTGTCAATCAATCACCACAACTAGTGGAAATGTATTTCTTCATTTCGGTTTTATTTTATTTTGTGAAATTAGTGTTTAGTGCGGTCATGAATACATTTATTGCAAAAACAGCAAGCTTAATTTGTGCACAACAGTCTTATTATTATCTGTGCTTCCTCGTGTGTGAATGAAGAGGAGAAGGGATTATGATACCTAATAAGGTGAAGAATAAGTGTGTGTGTGTGTGTGTGTGTGTGTGTGTGTGTGTGTGTGTGTGTGTGTGTGTGTGTCTGTGTCTGTGTCTGTGTCTGTGTGTTTGGGCTAATACACCAGGGGACATTTTAGCGTCTATGATGTTGCTAGGTGGGGGAGTTTGTAGATGTCATATATTTCCTCCTACCTCTCCTGCTGGAACTAGTTTGTCACCTTGGCGAGGTTGATACAGGGTTGGGCACAGCGGCTTGGCTCTTGAACTTGCACCTGGAAATTTGTATTTCTTTTTTTTTGGAATTTAAAAGTCTACATGAGCTTGAAGACAAAAACCACAAGCTGCCTTTTTCATTTTTCTGGAGGAGTACTTTGATTGTAACCAGAAGATTTTTTGTCTGCTTTTCCATTTTCAACAATTCTGCTGCACAGCTCTATATAAATCAGCTAATATAGTCAAAGATATGAATGACGTATTTTGGGAAAGTTCTTCATAATATTGTGTTTTTGGACTCGAAGCAACATGACAGAGTACATTCTCCTTATCCTCTACTTCTCGTCCTTCATTTGCCTCTGTGCCTTGGTTTGCCTTTACTTCTCTGGTTGCCAGGAGATGACTTATAAACATGATGGTAAGGACTCTCTGGGGTTTGGAAAAATTAAAAAGAAGAAAGACGTAAACAAACACCCAGAGATATGATTGGATTTACTTTCTTTGAGATAAACAGAATGACGGTACCTGGTTTGGACAAGTTTTAGAAACCGTGTTGGTGAATAAACTATTACTCTATAAAATTAAGCATTTTTAAAACATCAGCTGACATGTGTGGTGGTTTTAAGAGCTTTATTGAATTACAAATATTTGTTTTCAAAATCTAAATCTGGAGGGATATAATCCGGATGAATGTTGGATTTCTAAACATGCAGTCTGGCTTTCTATAGCCTGGGCAACAAAATTTAAATTACGGTTTTAGACAACAGTGTGCATATCCTCTGTTCTCATTTCATCTTCTGCAGAGGCATGTTGTGGAGACATATTTTGGATTTGATGAGGAGTCAATAGACTCTGAGACCTCCTCTTTGACCTCCTACAACACTGACCTCACTGACCGCACGCCTGCAACCCCAGAGGAAGATTTGGAAGAGGTAAGAAAATCTGACATTGAAAGAAATAATTTCAACTATATTCTATACATCAGAAAGTGCTGCATACATGAATGCTAGCACACAGGACAGAGCATTATAGATAATTTAGGGTTATTTAGGGAAAGTTTGGTGTGTGTATGACCCTGTCTCTTTTTAATATATCTTTCATTTCTGTTTTTCTTAAATAAAGATTATTTCCCGTGAAGAGTCCGAGCTTCGCTTCCGTCAGTTAACCAGAGAGTACCAGGCTCTCCAGCGGGCCTACGCCCTTCTCCAAGAGCAGACGGGGGGCTCTGTGGATGCTGAGAGGGAGGCCAGGGTACCATCACTTTTTACCTCTCTTCCCCATTTAGCCATGATCCAAACGGTTCTCAAACACTCTTTACAACAAAACCTAAACATATTTGGGACATAAGAAGTCAATATATTGTAACTTCCAAGTCTAGTAAATTATTGAGATGTATGTTTCTCAGTAATACCACGGAATGTTTTCAGAGTTGATTCTTGTCTTGCCTAGATGTCTGATGGCTGATCTTGCCTTCCACAGACACGTGAGCAGCTGCAGATGGAGCTTAGCAGCTGCCAGGCCAAGATGGTGGACCTGGAGAAGGCCCTGGCCGAGAGGGGGCAGGTAACAAAGAAAAGGGATGGTGACAGGAGCTCACTGGTGCTGCTCTCCCTGGCCATCCTGCATGTCTCTTTGGATACTCTGTTCCTGGTCTGGCGCTATGCAGATCTAACGCAGAATTCTGTGATGTCACATCTGCATGCTCTTCTGCACCCTCTATCCCTCCTTGTTGGTTCTGTTTCTTACTGGGCCTTTCAGCAGTGTCGAGCCATCAGAGGAGCCTTAAACCACTTTTGATTCCTGTCAGCCATGAATAGATTGATATACTAGATCATAATGCATATGTACAAAAGTCCAGATAAAATATGAGTATGAGACTGAGGAACTTAACCAAAATCGGCTGTTTTGTCAAAACTAAGTAGACAGAAATAACTTCTAACATTTGGCATCTTAATTATTACCTATACTGAATATCATGAGGATCAATGCAATTATTATGATGAATTTTTATCACCACTCTTAGTTTCATGTTGCCTGCTCCACTGTGGCTTGATCCAGCTGTTAATTTGATTTGTCTGTTTTTCACCTCTCAGATCTCAGCTCTCCTGTTACTTTGAACTCTGGATGACTGTGAATGCTAGCTCAGGAGAGGTCTTCATTTCTTTGGATCAATAAACATGTGCCATTGCCCCTCTCTTCCTGTCTATTTATGTCTATGGCACATTACAATAGATGTTATTTTCCTTACCTTCCTGTTACCACTTGTATAATTTCTTGCTGATGTCGTGTTTTATTGTTATGGCAGGATTCAAAGTGGGTGGAGGAGAAGCAGTACTTGCTCAGGACCAACCAGGAACTTCATGAGAAGGTAGTTTGCATTAGCCTATACTCACTTTAGAAGGGAACAATTATAAGTGCTTTAGGCTAAATCAGAAGCAGAGTGTAATTAAACGTATTAGTTTTTTAAAGTAGATTTAAAAGTGCTCAAAGATGGGGCAAGTTTGGAATCTTATGGAAGTTTGTTCCATCTATAGAGCATAGTGATCAAAGACAAAATAAATATAAAGAAATATGATCACAAAAAGGTTTGAGACCCAGCCTTGTGCTAAGTGCTGACGCTTTGGTTATCTATGACTTATATGATACAACTAGAAAAGAATAACCAGTAATATAAGTTGGGCATAATTTGTAGATAAAATTTGATATTGATATATTTGAAATTTGAGCAGATTCAATGCTATTATGAGATTGTAAATTTGGGATGATTCTTCGCGACCTGATTTTCTTTTAAACCATGATAATTTCACAACATACATTATTCAGAGTATTGATAATGCTTTCTAAAACATGCCAAACCATTATTAAAAAAAGGTGTGTGCGCGTGTGCAGATATGTGCGTTGCAGCAGGCGGAGTTGCGGCTGCAGGCTGAGGTTCAGGACGCCCACGATCAGAATGAGCTGCTGGAATTCAGAGTGCTGGAACTGGAAGTAAGAGACTGTACCAACATCAAACTGTCACCAGGAGGCGACAACAACAATCTCACTTCCAGGCGCAAGACCTACATACAGTGATGCAACAGACAGACAGACAGACAGACAGACAGATGCACTGTTCACTTATACACACTCCTCTGTATGCATCTTTGATTTGCATTGTTTTGCATGGCAGCTGTGTGCACACCCCCTCCACTGAACTGGAATATTTTTTAAATGAAAGAATGTTGTTTTTAAGATGAATATAATTTTGAATTGAATAAAAATGTTTTCAATTTCAATTTTCAATCCCATCGTTGTTCCCATGTTTTGTTTCTCATTTCTGCATGTGTGTCCTACACTTTGTTTACATTTCCCATAAGATATGAGCTTACTGTATGTCCATGGATATTTACGGAACAATGTAGTGTAATTTAGGGATTTTTTATATGCTCAGTATATTTCTTTAATTAAAGTTAGAAATAGAAATGTACCGGGGGGAAAATAATTAGGTTACTGACATAAAGGTTTAATAGGCATGTAGCATTGCTCATATCCGTTGATATTGCATCTTTTAGTGTGGTAGATGTGTTTAAATTTCTGTTTGAGATCACATTCTCAGTGTTGAGTTTCAGCATGTTTTTTCATACTCCCTATTGGTTTGGTTTGGTTTCCCATTTAAATCTATGGGTTTCCACCTTCCTCATTTTGACAGATCCTGACCATGTTTTCAGTGCCATGTAAGTAAATCCCTCATTCACTCCCGTTTTACTCTCATTTACATTCAGTATCTGTCATTCACTGTACACTGCCATCAATGTTATGATGAACAATTACGTGAGTGTAGGACTTGAAGAAATGTTAAGTGTGTGTGTATTAGTGTGTCTGTATTAACATGGTGTGTACTTTCTGTAGGAGAGGGAGCGCAGATCTCCTGCCCTCAATCTCCACATGTCAGCGTTCCCTGAGAACAGTAGCAGCGCTCTACAGATCTACTGCCACCAGCAGGGAGTCAAGGTCATAACACACTGACACAAACTTATTATTTTCCTTTTAAGACTGCACACTGTCAATTTGATGTCTGACTTTCACTTGCAGGATGTAATTATTCCTGAGCTGATGAAGAAACTGGATATCCTGGGAGATAATGGGGTGAGTTCAAGCACACAGATTAAAATACGATCTTTTCTTTTTTAAATATCTTGTATTCTTATAACTTCTGATAACTCCTTATGTTTTATGGTAGAATCTCAGAAATGAGGAGCAGGTGGCAGTGATCCAAGCAGGGACGGTGATCTCACTGTGTGAAAAGGTGAATGAAAGTGTTTTACTGTCAATCCGTGGACTCATATTGCCATAACACTAAACAGCCACTACATTTAGTCATTTTTTTATGTAAAACATGGATGAAAATAATACAGTTATCTTAGCTTTTGAGAACATTAATCCCTCGTCTTTCCTCTTTCACACCAATCCTCCTCGCACAGTGGTTGAAGCAGATAGATAGCACAGAGGTTGCCCTTACACAGAAGATGATCGACCTGGAAAATGACAAGGTGAAAATCAATTTACCATTAGAGCGCACAATCCTCTAAAATTTTGACTGTCTGTTTAAAGGATCATTTTCACTGTCATATACCCAAAACAAGTTGTTTATCTGTTTTCTGCTGTTTTAATGTCGAAAAGCCTGCCAAGATGTAAAATGTTACCACTCACAGTTTTCCTGATTGTACAGCAAGTACTGTATTCTACCATTCAGTTGTGATACCACATTGTGTATTATATTTATTATCACATATTGTTGCAGGAGCTGTTCAGTAAGCAGAAGGGATTCCTCGAGGAAGAGTTGGACTACAGGAAGCAGGCTTTGGATCAGGCCTACATGGTACGCAGCCTGAAGCAGTATAACCTTGTCCGTTTATACAAAAGCCTCTCAAACAGACAAAATGCACTCATTTATATTAATTGCAACAATAAACAAGGTTGTGTATAAGAAATAATGGTTCATGAAAAAGTGAGTAATGCAGGGCTGCCACATTGCCATTCCAGCATGACACATAAACAGTTGGAACCCCATTAAGCATCATGAATGCAACATCCTCCATAAAGATTTGTAAATTTGTTGCATTGTGTTGGGATACTGCATCTTTTACCACTGAAGTCTAAATTCAACATTGTAAGCCAATGAATTGGTATGCCACTGAATTGGTATTTTGCTTCTTGTTTATTGGCCGATCGATATTTTATTTTCTGACAAGGCCAAACACTGATTTACTTTCTCTAAATATGAATATGAAGATAAATTGCCTTCATGAAGATCCTGTGTAACTTGGTTCAAGTA
>NC_045742.1:16471885-16500709 GCF_008692095.1 Etheostoma spectabile
AAAGTTGAAGAAAAATGTTAGACAGAATGTGTTTAATAAGATTTTAATGTGAGATTTTGTTAGCATTAATGATCTTAGAACATTCTCCCCTCCCACTGACTTAAATAGACCATACCCAAGAAACAGAAGTTAACACTTAAGTCACTCTCCATAAAGTTCTAACCATTAGATCTGGTCAGTTTTGGGGTTGATTTGTGTTTATGGTCCCACTTTATATTGGTGAAAGCTTGTTTTTTACATGGAAACTTCGCAGGAACAGTCAGGCATCTGTAGGAGACTGGGAATAAAAAGATGGTTTGTGTTGTTAAACTTACCCTGTGAGGGTCGAGCCTAAATAACCCCCAGTTTAAAGTGGAACAGTGTTCCTCATATCTGCAATGGTCACAGTGGTGTGTGTGTGTGTGTGTTGTGTGTGGTGTGTGTGCATGCCTGTGTGTGTTTTTGCATGTGCACGTCCATGTGTGTGTCTGTATATGTGTGTATGTGGCTGGCTGTGCAGAGGATCGAGGAGCTGGAGGCCACGCTGTATAGCGCTCTGCAGCAGGAGCAGCCAGCCTGCCAGGCGGTGGCCGAGTCGCTGACAGACAGGCAGAGGGAGGAGCTGAGGCTAGCTGTGGAGAAACTGCGGCGTCAGATTCTCCGGCAGAGCCGGCAGTTTGACAGTCAGATCTTACAGGAGCGCATGGAGCTCCTACAGCAGGCCCAGGAGGTAAGGCTTGAAATGAATCGAGTCAGGTTATTGCGTCCCGCCATCCCTCAATCTGACCCCTGGTACCTGTCTAAAACGTCTGACCCCACAAGACCTCTGGTGCTATGAGAAAGATGCAGTATCCCTGTGTGTGCAACCTGTAACCCTATCTGTAACTGCATACATAGAAGTGGAAGAGTGAAAATATGAGAAAGAATGAATTTAAAGTGTGTGTGTGTGGGTGTGTATATCATTGTGATCTAAATACCCCCCCTCCAACCCTACTTCAGTATACCTCCACTCCGCTGCCCTCACATTAGTTTTACACCCATGGCTCGAACAGTATATGTGATTCATTGAGTATGTCTACAACTACTGCACCTTAAACTTCATCTGTTTTACTGTAACATACTAACATTTTTTTCTAATCTCTAACTACAAAACACTTAGTATATTTAATCACTAGTTGATTAAAATTTGTTTTAACTAAATACATCTATGGAAACTACTGATATGATTGATGATGAGTTTATGGATGCATCTTAAAATCCAGTAAAATTGTTCCTGCTCCCACAGTTGGGCTTTAGTTTACACACTTTCTCAGTCTCCTGGCTGACTCAATGCTCTGATAATTAAGACTTAAACTGCTTGGTTTTAGGAAGATTAATCTTATTAAGATTAAGCACTTTGCATCAGCCCTTCCAAAGGTTAATTTGGAGCAGATAATATTTAATTTAAAAGCTGGTGTTTCAGTTTTATAATTCCATGTCTGTTCATTCGTCTTTGCCAATTCATTTGTACCCTCCTATTTGAAACCTGAACACATTACAGACACTGTAGCTAGATACAAGAGTGAACACAGTTAGTGAAAAAGTTGCTTGGGTTTAAAGTCTCAAAGATGGAGTCACTACCACTGTTCAATGTTAAAACTGCTCTTCAGTTGCCATGGCAGCTCATTCTTACCCAGCTCAGCTACCATGGAGACAGAGGCATTACGGGAAAGAGGCAGAGTATTTGGAGCATATACAGGAATAGTTGGATTGCGGTCTTATAACTGTTTAACAAGCGTTTCTTTTGTTAGATTGTATGAGATCTGGCCAAAAGGTCTTAGTTTTATTTTAATATATACTTAACCACGTCTGTCTTTGCCTTGCAGAGGATTAGAGAGCTGGAGACCAGGCTTGACTTGCAAAAGAGACAAATAAAAGAAATAGAGGAAAAGGTACATATTCACATCTTATTTGTTTCTTTCTAAGAAAGCTTTCTGTAGTGGCTGGTGGAGTATCAGTAAACTGTAACATGACTAGACAAAGATTACCAAGAGAGAATGTGAAAGAGTCTACAGTGTTCAGTACTACAGTGTGTTGTTTTAACTAATTGACACTCTTTTTCTTCTCTCCCTTTTTTCACCTCTTCATTAAACCCCTTCCTGTGTTCCTTTTAGTTTTTGTTCCTATTTTTGTTTTTCTCTTTAGCATTTATTCTTTGGCCTTAATGAAAGTGACCGTGGACCCACATCAGGTAGCACCTTTAGTCGCTGTATCATATCAATTTTTACACAGTTATAGTGGTGATCAAAACAACAACAATAATGATGAGGAAATCGTTTAACAATGTTTCCTTTCTCTTAGGTATTAAGGTGCTGTGGAGGCAAGCGAGGACGGAACTAAACCTAATTGTTTTTTATGCATTTGTAGACAACTCACAAAAACCCCATGGCCTTTTTGAAAAATGTGCACTTTTGACCCTTACCTGGAATGCAAACATATTTGAAACTATAATACGTAAACAAATAAACATGAGATTAAAATGAAATTTATTTATAAATAACATTTACTATAGTGGTTCTTGGACCTGGAACAAAAAAACTCCTCTGTGAGAAGCCAACACAAGGATTTACTGAGAAAAACTCTGAATCAGAGGATTCATTAAAGGGAGAAGAGCCACAGCCTCAGTTGAAAGAATGCCCAGTCGGACAGTAGAAAAGGAGAGATGGAGGGAGGACAGGAAGAAGAAGATTGAAAACACAGTGCTGAGGAAGGGGGTGAACAAGCTGAGTGCCAACTGGATATGGAGGCTTCTGGCAAAGTCCAACGTCTGTGGTGTTTCTAAGGAAACAACAGCAAAACTAAGTTCACAGAGCAGAAGCTGAACTTTGTGAGAGCTCGTCGCTGCATTAAGGAGATGAAACTACAGTCAGTGGAGCGCAAATAAGAGGTTGTTATTCAAGTTTACCTTTTGAGAATTTTCTCCTTTGTACATGGATTGTTACAATTGCTTAGTTAAGATTCATTTAAGGTAATAACTTTTTCATTATACAAACATTAATTGGTAATTCAATGACTTACGTTTTCTTGTCTGTATTTAGTTATGCATTAGCCAGACGCTTACTTATTATGTAACAATAGTCAGCTACCCGTATCTCTTAACGGACATTATGAACAGAGAATGATAACAGCGATAACAGTTTCAGTGCGCATACGAGCATGTGAGTAGTGAGTACGAATGTGAACCTTTCCTTTGAGTGTTTTGGGTTGGAGGGTTTGTGAGATGTGGTGGGAGGTGCAGGAGGAGACAGGGTGATTAGGAGGCGGGGTAACCTGAGAGATACCTGTGCTGGACAACTTGCTACCAAGCTGTTGACTTGGTGAATAATCGATGACTGTATTTTATGCTTGTGCATCTTTTTCTATGTCTTTTTTTTTGTGTGTTTATGAAACAAGCACCACAAAGAAGAT
Organism: Etheostoma spectabile; assembly: GCF_008692095.1. Taxonomy (NCBI): domain Eukaryota; kingdom Metazoa; phylum Chordata; class Actinopteri; order Perciformes; family Percidae; genus Etheostoma; species Etheostoma spectabile. Next base: position 16,475,312 of record NC_045742.1, read on the forward strand.
GTGTAGCAGTTTTCCTGTTTTGCTTACTGAAAGTGAATAAGTCTGACTCTATCAAATCCTGTGCCATAGGTAAACCTCACCTAGTTGGCACGGGCTGACCAATGGAGGATCATAAGACCTCATCTGACATGACAGCCACCGGAAGCAGCTCTGTTATCATGGTAACAGACTCAGTGCTAACTGAGCTGGAGCAGAGTGCACATTCAACCCTCCAGTTTGACAGTTACCTGAGGAACAGGTGAGAGACTGGGGGAGAGAGGATCCAGTGACACACACACACACACCTACACACTGCTACTATATACTCACTTTTGGCCAAGGTGATATCGCATATCACACACACACCTGACTGCACGCCACACTTGCATGCGAGCACGCTGCTACTGCCATCTCCCCTGGAATTACTCGCTGTGGGACATTTTATTTGCATGTTTTCATCTGTTCTTCTTGCATTGGGAGGTAAAATTTGATGAAATTTGTAGACATTTAGATTGAAGTGAAAGATTAAGATATTCAACCTTCCAGCTTTGTGTCAATGTGCAAACTTGTTTGAACTTACTAAGACGATGAATGTGAGCTTCTCTGTGTTGTTGTGTTATTATTGTTATTATCAGAGAGTTTGAGAGGTCAGAGAGGAGCCTGCTGCTACAGCTCTATAAGCTAGCCTCTGCCTCCCACCTCCCCAGCATGCAACACTCCCAGAGGCTGGACCAAAGACTCCACATGCTCAGGGAGGAGGTCAGGACCATGGTGAGTGCTTGGGATCTCAAGCATCAATAGGCACGGGTGTAAAAACTGAAGCAGTAAGGGATGTGTGAGACTAGCTGGTAATATAAATAAATAATAATGGACAAGGACCTTCACTCTGGAGTAATTTAATAAAAAATGAAAAGCGATGAAAGGCCAGGTTATGTTAAAATGGATAACTGGCAGCAGTTGTCTGACCTGGCAATCTGCACTTCAATATGCCAATTCAATAAGCTAAATGTGACAAATCTTAATTTGTCTGTAGATCAGTCCAAAGCATGGCAAAAAGCGACATATATAGTAAAGGTTTTTTTGTCTGTTCATATAAATTGATAAAGTATTTATCTTATTTTGTTATTGACATATAAAGTAGGAAAAAAAAAGAAGGTAAATAACACTTTCCGTAGATTTTAAGACTTGCTGTAATTTTAGGGATAACTATTCATTGTATATCTGCATTTACGTAATTACACTGTGGTGGTTCAATAGATAGATAACTTAATTAAATGCCAGTGGGAAAACTGGTTTGTTTGGTCAGAAACAGAAAACATCTACAGTAAAGACAACTACTTTTGCAATACTAACACTAACACAAAAACTATATTCTAAGAGGACATTAATGTTCAGGAGACCATCAGGGTTAAAACATGTAGTAAAGCAAGCTTTGAGTGACCGTGTTGGTATAATGAGGATAACTCAGGAGCTGGTTTTCCAGACTCCACTGTTGTATCGCTCTCTTTAACATTACTCTCTGACTCCATCTTTCTCTCTTCCCTCCTGTCCAGACCCAGGACAAGGAGCGAGAGGAGCGGGTTTGGAGGGATCGCCTGCAGCGCTGTCAGAGGCAGCTGAAGGCCAAAGAGGAGGAGATGAGTCGCCACTCCCAGTACTTTGAGAATTATAAAACACAACTCCAGCAAAAGCTCAGCCTGGCCCGGGACAGAGAGCATAGCCTACAGAACAGGATCTACACTTTAGAAAAACAGCTACTGGACATGACTGTGAGTGCCGCCACTGGCATGGCAACGATCAGTGCAGTCAGATTTACTGCCGAGGCTGTAACACACTGGGAAGAACAAGATAGGTTGCCTCCCATGAGAGGAGAGGGTGAAGGAGAGGAGGAGAGAAAGGAGGAGAGGAGGAGGCAATGGCAGCCAAGTGTGGGAATTGAGAGAGAAAGAGGGCGAGAAGGTGCAAAAGAGATACAAGGGGGAAGAGTTAAAGACACAAAACAAAACTCAAATGAAGCCAGACTGCAGGGCTTCATCCTGAGCCTGCAGGAGGATCTCAGGGTGCTGCTGGAGAGAGAGGAGGATGGGATGACCGAGCGGAAGGGACTGGTAGAGCAGCTCCAGGAGGCCCAGGAGAATAGCCACTTCCTAGGCTGCAAGGTGGAGCAGATGCAGGCAGAGGTGCACCAGCTGAAGCTGTCTGAAAACTCCTTGATGGAGGAGGTTGAAGAGCTGAAAGAGGAGAACCACAGACTCCAGCAGAGTATTACAGACGCAGCTAACCAAACATCCACGGTGCCTGAGTCCGCATGCCCGGGTCCTGGGTCTAACACTCTCTCATATACCACTGCCATGGGACATTCCTCAGTGGGGAGTTCTGCAGAGGTCCGTAAGACATGATTATTTTTATTAGAACTTAACTTTTTTTTTTTTTTTTTTTTAATTTCATTGAGCTCAATACCTGAGTACAGCAAAACAACATAACACAGCCACCTCTAAAAAGGTCCAAAATTAAAGTTTGAATTCATCCAATGTGATGAGACTTTATAGTTTTAGTGTCATATTTAGTTCATTTGATTTACATGGTTCCAAGTACTGGAAGGCAGTCTTCTCATGTTCACTATTGATTTGTGGGGTATGAAGATTCAGCTAGTCCTGAGCTTCATCTGATGAACTGTAGTTTTAATCTCAGAGGAGTAGGAGACATTTATTAACAAACATGCTTGTGTGTATAACTCTCTTCTTGTTGCTAGTGAGGACCAGCCTACTTTTTCACAGAATACACAGTAATGAATACAATATTCATCTCCTGGAAGAAAATGCAGGGCACAGAGGTGAATGGCATAAAGTTGTATTAAGGTGGAATGTGAGATTACAGGATATATAAAAAGCCAAATTCACAAACAGACATGATGGTCGACTGCACAATGGGTGTCCTGTTCTCAAGAGAAAAACATGCTCTATCATCGTATTAGAAAGACATTTTCTATTGTCCGATCTTTCAACATGTAATATAAAAGTAAAACTGCTATTGTATCTAACCAAGTTTGCATATATTTATAATACGGCCATGAATGATATGTATGTCCTTAAATATTAAATCTGGTGTTAGTTGTAGCTTAATGTTGTAAAATCCTTCTGGTTATTTCATGAAAAGGTATTACAGCATAAAAGGGTGAATGCTTCCAGAGAGAGAAAGCTCTGTTGCGAGGATTTAGGGTTACATAACCACCTTGTCTATTGTAAATGCGAATCCAAATACCAATATTTCACTATAGACTGAGAAACATGAATTTGGATTAGGGCATATTATTAAGTGTTTTGTCATTTAAATTTTTACTTAAATGATTCACAACTTTTGACCCAAAACTGTGATCCCTGTGTAGGAACATCTTACATCGGGCAAACCTCCTTCATCTGCAGTTCCACCTGTTCACCACCAGGCCACAGCAGAGAGCATGCAGAGTGACACAGAGGATTACTCCTCATCTGCCATACTAGAAACTCCATCTAAAATCTTTCGCCACCTCCGTTCCAAAACCAACTCCAGCGTCCAGTCACTCTCCTTGACTACAGAGACATTAGATGAGTTTAAACTTGGAAACCGGCACTCCAAAGGGATCGTAAACCTGGAGGAAAGCCCTAGTGAGGAATCTGATGCCCTGAGTGACGCCTACAGGAGCTTGGGGTTGGGGGAGGATCTCGAAGCACTTCAAGATCAACGTGACCGGCTGGAGGTCTCCCTGGAGCACATACAGGAGAAGCTGCAGAGGATGGCTCACGAGAATGCACAACTGAAATTACAACTCAGGAATAAGGAAGAAGAAGCAGAGGTGGAGAAGGGGTCTTCAAGAGAAAAGGTATGTCACAGGGATTGCAGTGTTCCCAATTTTTTTTATACAACTGAAATGACCAACTTACAGTTACACACTTTTCCAGTAAATTATCAATGTCACCTCTTTCCATATTCAGATTGGCACACTACCCACCAGTGTTCGAGCTGAAGATAACACCATTCTCGCCTTCGCCCAAGATGATCTTGTCCAGGCCTTGAATCAGGAGAACCGGGCCTTGGCGGACCGGATCCAGGAGCTTCTGGTTCATATGGAGCTCAGCGATGAGGAGAACAAGAGGGAGCAAACACAGCTGAGGGAGCATATCTTCAAGCTGGAAGCAGACAGAGTCAGGCTGGAGCAGGACAACCAGGAACAAGAGTGTTTGATTACCGAACTCACCAAGAAGACTGAGGATGATCTTAATACCATCATGGAGCTACAGCAAAGGTTAGTGGAGAGTGAACAGCGTACAGAGGAATCACAAGTTGGCAAGGAACTTGGTGGATTTCAATTAAAAAGTGAATATACAGCTGCAATATTGGGACATTTTCAACAGAAGAACCTCGAAGAATGTGGGGACAGTTTTGTGGAAAGTGGGCTAAAAGAGGAAAAACCACAGTTGGTGTACAGTAAACAATCAGACGATTTGAGTGCAGCTTCTGCACTTGGTTCTCAACATGATCATTACTATGATCTGTTGCAGAATAGCCTACAAAGTAGTCTACATGTTAGTTCACTGACTGATCAAGTGGGCCAGCTGACCAAGTCTATCCAGAGTCTCAAAACAGAAGAAGAGGAACTATCAGGCTGCATTAATGCTCTCAGGGTGCAGCAGAGAGAAGTAGCTCTTTCAGTCCAAACACAGACAGAAGTGAAACAGCAGTTAACTCGGGCCGTTTGGGGACTGAAGGAGGAGAAAGACAGCATCTCTCAGTCTCTGAGTGGTCTCAAACAAGAGAAAGAGCAGCTTACCAGGACAGTCTGTGGGCTGAAGGATGAGAGAGACCAGTTTATAAGGTCTATGTGTAGCCTGAAAGAGGAGAAAGAGTCTTTGTCTGGTCTCGAAAGAGAAAAAGAGAAACTGTTAGAATCTCTCTCAAGTGGAAAAGAAGAGAGAGATCAAATCACGCAGTCACTGCACCATTTACAGAACGAGAGTGACCAGTTAAGCCAGATGGTGATCCTTTTGAAACAAGAGAGAGACAAACTAACTGATTCCCTCAAGTGTCTGAAGGAACAGAGAGACAAGGAACATTCATCTTACACTTCACAAGAAGACCGCGACAAGTTAGAAAAATCAGTTAGCAGTTTGAGAGAAGATGAAAAACGAATTGAACATTCAATCAGTTGTTTGAAACAGGAAGAAAAGCAGATAAAGCTGTTACTTAAAGGCTTAAGAGAAGAAAGAAACAGCCTCCATGCGGCTCTGCCCAGCCAAACACAAACAGGGGGGAGGAATCAGAAGCAGCATCTGCTCAATCCAAACAGTGCTGTTACGACAAAGAAGACTTTTGATGGAACAGGAGCTGCACAAAGATCTCAGACTCATGACCACAGGGAAAGCTCTGCACAGGTATTAAGAATGGTTTGATGAATGCCTGTATGCCTTAGGTTAGTGTCACTGTAAATACCCTTTAAGCATTGTGGTTCATTGTGTATCAATATGTTGGATCACTGTGTACTTATGCAACATGGATGGACTACAGGAGCAAAGTGATCTGATAAGGGAGATTGAAGATTTGAGGGCAGAACTAAAGATGTCACGAGACCAACTGGACCAGAGCAACGTAGATGTGAGTTTACACATTAACTTTCTTTAACATTTATGGACATTTGTTGTAAAAGAAGAGACTATTTACTTAAGACACTTGTTAATTAAAAAATTGTAGTTAGACCAAACAATCCCAACTCAAAGTCCACTCACAAGCTTTAGGTGATAGAGAACTCAGTAGAACTTGAGTTGGGATTGGAAATTTTTACGACATAACCTATTGTGTGCATGCTTATGTTTGTGGCATGTTCAGACCAAGAGGCTGCACAGTGAATTGTGTCAATCAGAAGTCAGGAGGGAGGAGGCAGAGAGAAAGTTGGTCCAAGCAGCTGAGAAGGCGGTGAGGCTTACAGATGTAGCCAATCAGATGGAAGAAACCAGAAAGGAAAATGACAGCCTCTTAACGAAGGTATTTAACCAAATATACATACAAAAAATGGCATAAGCAAAAAAATGAAAAACATAACCTGCACACATTACACACATAGTTAATTTCAGACTCCCTGTTGTTGTGGGTATTGCTTTTTACTAAATTTACCTCCAGGTGAACACTCAAACTAATGCATTGTTATTTGTGTCTGTCTCTTATTTATTTGTTAGACCTAACCGGTGTTTATGTCTGCTGCAGGTGAAAGAGCTGCAGAGCAAACTGAAAGGTCTGGTCAGGGAGAAGACAGATGCTTTGTCACTTAAGGATCAAATAGAGGAGCAATACAACATCCTTACAGCTCAGCTCAAGGCTAAGGTAAACAAATATTTACCATAGATTGGCTCTAAGTGCTTGTACTGTATATGCAACTGTTATAAATTTGATACTTGAAGACTATGTAAAACATGTGTGGCACAAAAGCTGGTCCAATTTGTTCTTCCTTTTTAATAGAAATGCAAAGAAAAGTCAATGGAAACCTCATTTTCATCTTCGAAATCAACCTTGCAAGACTTGATTTTGATTCAGCAGCATGTTCAAGTTTAAGTGCTTCAAAACATACAACACATCCACTGTAGTACAGACAGACCAGATTGTAACATTGTGTGTGTGTCTGTTTGTCTGTCTGTCTGTCTGTCCACAGACTGTGGCTCTAGAAGAGCTAAACTCAGAGTATATTGCTCTAAAACGAGGACAGGGCAGCAAGGATGATCTGAGCGCTGTTCTCATCTCACTCAGGACACGTTACAACGACATCAGAGCTAAGGTGGTAACAGTATAAATAGTCAAAGCAGTAAGTTGTGTGTTACGTGCTGATCAGTTTCTATCTATCTTATAAACAGTAGTCATCATTTGTGTTTTTTATTTATTTTGTTTGTATTGTAGTATGATGCACTCCTGAAAAAGAGAAGCCAGACGGATCTGGAAATAGCTCCTTTAAAGGTGAGAAACGAGAGATGCAGCTTTTTTTTTCATGTGTCAATACTTCTGTTGAACTGCTCTGAGCTGTGGAGTTTGACTGCCATCCAATAACAGGCCAAGCTGTCTTGCCTGGTGGTCAAGTGTCAGGAGAGGAACAGCTTGTTGGTTCAGATGAGGAAGGCCATGCACAGACAAGGCAGTGTGGACTTTACACTCACACAGCAGGTTGAGCAGCTGCTCAGTGACGCTGCTCTACAGGACTACACTGCAGCATTCACACCTTGGAGCAGCGGGAAGACCCAGGATTACAGCACTGGGTTTACACCAGGATTTATTTCTAAATTACAAGACTACACTAGTGGATTCACACCTGATCAGACATGCTCTACTATATCCCCACTTGTAAATCAGCAACACCAAAATGGACTCACATTTGAATCTGGGGTAAACTGTAGAGAACAAAAAGGTGAAAAACACACATCTTTAGTCAGAGCTGAATCCACAACAAATCTTCAAGACTGCAGTAGTGAAGGCACTCATGCACCAACAGAAAAGAATAACTCACCCGTGCCAACCTCAGTGCATGAGCATCCCCGTGTCCAAGGGACATCGTCACGTGTTCCAGCACTGCAAGAGAGCTCCATCACCAATACAGCACAGGTGAGAAATTACAAACTTATTTGTATTTGAGTATGTTTTAATTTGAAAAGCTTGTTTTATTTCTTGGGCTAGCATTTTAAGAGCAATACACCATAACTGCATTCATTTTGTAAAATAATTCTATAAATAAACCGGATAGCCAGCAGTTCCCGGCTTCCATAGTATATTGTCTTTTTGTTTATTAAACAAATGCTACGAAACCTATGTGTAACAATGGACAATCACTTCTGAAATCATAAGCACTCAGTGAATGGGAACCAGGATATAAAATGCTCTCTTTAATTTTCTAGAACATATAAATAAAGAACATAATAAACAACTGAAAGTAAAATATCTTAACAATAACTAAATAATTAAAAACAAAATGTAGAAAATACGCTCACCCTGCCCCCCCACCATACCCTTTTGTCAGTTCTCTTTAGTGTTGTTAAAGTTAGAATGCCTTTTCTAGGCTACAGATGGAAGATAAAGTAAGCCGCACCTCGTCAAAATAGGAAAGTTTTCCCCTCAGAGTGTACCTAATTCTTTCTAAATTTAGCATGTTTGTAAGATCACTAAGCCACAGCTTAGTTGTGAGAACATCTTTCTTTTTCCAGTGCAAAAGAAGCTGTCTCTTTGCAGCAATGAGACTATAGACCAGAAAACATTGCTGTTTTTTTTTTAATTTTCTTAAATATTCCGATCTTCCCAGAACAATAATGAGTGGTTCTGATTCTAATCGAATTTTAAGTGTTTCAGATATTAATTTGCAAATATTGAGCCAATAGGCCATTACTTTAGGACACAGGGTAAAACAATAGTATGTCATCAGCTGAGAGGCATCTGTCACAAGTACTGGAAATCTTAGGGACCATTTTGTGCAACCTCTCCTTAGAGTAGTGAAGACAGTGTAGAATTTTGATAATAGGATAGCGCTACAACCAACCAGAGCAACGCTTGTTAATTGATTAAACTTTTGACATATCTGGTTGGGAAAAATCCAAACACATCTTCCTTTTTAAGAATGACTTCAGTGCTTAACTCCAAGTCTTTCAGAGTTGCGGCCAAAGCCGATTGGAAAGACCGCTGTTAGCCAGCAGCAGCAGCCATCTTCTTTGTTTTCAAGTGGCAGGGAATTCACGCGGAACCGTCGCAACTCTGCTGTCATTACGTAAAGCCTGCCCACTGACTCTAAACATGATGTGACTGGCCTGACCAGAATTTGGTTTTTCTAGCTCGCAAGCCTCCGGAGAGTTGCTAGACTCACCCTGGCTGTAAATTACATTTGCTGCTGCTAGGATGCATCTAGATTTCTTGGCTAGTGCGTCTACATTACAATTCAAAATTGTTTGACCAAAGTAGCATACATCCTGTTTGCAGCTGGGTTTATGGGAAATGAGGTCCTAATTAAAGCACTAGCATTAAATGATAGGTTTTACAATTTTTCAAGTGTGTCTTTCAAGTGGTTTTGCATGCTGTACTCACTCCTGTTCATAAGCAAAAATGTTTCAATCTACGTGTGAGTACGAAGCTGCCGCAGAGTCATTTCTTTACTGTCATCTTTAAAAGTTATCACAGTTAATTTGAAAAATTTACTTATCAATGTTTAAAAATGTTAGACAACAATTGTTTGCTCTTTAAATTGTAAATTAAATTCAATTGGGAGAAACACTATATGCACACTGAAACACTGATATGCCTTTTCTCAATCCCACAATAGCTCTCTGCCTCGGTCGGTGGACCAGAGAAATTTGGATGTCATCACCACGATAGGAAAAGAAAGTCCTCCCTTGATCCGCCCAGTTTGACTCAATCCTTACTGAGTCCGACTCCTCCCTCCTCCAGCACACCTGGCAGTCTAACCAGGAGGCTAAGTAGTCCTGAGAAGATCATCAATCTACATGAGCAACTACAGAAGACCCTAATGAGCAGCTATCAGGTACACTGAAGCATTTTGAACATTCGTCATTACACATATGCAGTTTAGTATGTAAATCTCACCAGATGTGAGTACATCTAGCCAGATATTGTGGCAGATAGCCAGATATATGTTAGTGTATGTTAGTATATGTCAACTAAATGTTTTTCTCTTCATTTCAAGGATCCAGTGAACAGAGGAAGAGGACAGCAACCCAGGAAAAGTCTCTCATTTTCAGCTCCTGCAGAACTGAGACCAGTCTCTCAGATAAAGAAGGACGGCCTCAGTTCCAATATACTATGTACCAACTCTCTCCCAGTCTCTTCTGCTGCTGCTGCTGAGAGCCAAGCTAAGCACACTCCAGCAGTGATCACCACAAATAAGTCAACAACACTTTTTAATGCAGTCGCCTCTAGATCTTCTAATGTTGTATTCAGTCCCAACATGTTTACTAACCAACACTGTAAATCAGATACATCTACAACTACAATATCTGCTCCTTCTAGCTCTTTGAACTTTCCTTTTGCAACTATGGCGCCTTGCAAAGCCAAATCCACCTCAAGCAGTCACATTAATGTAACAACATCCTCAAAACTGACACAGAAAATCACTGCTATCCCTGACATCACTGATGCTAAACCTACAGCTTCTACTCTTCTAACTCCGAGGACCACCACCGTTGACTCTGGTGTCTTAATATGTTCTGACACTGATCTAAAAACCACTGCCTCAGACACAACTGCCCCTAACATATCAACTGCCTCCGAGGCTAATCATTCTAGCATGCTTTCTAAAACGGATGGTGTTGCCCCGGCATATCATGGACTTGTATTTGCTGCATCCTGCACTCAACCTGCTCATTGCTCTCCTGAGAGATCCAACAAGTCAGCCAGAATGTCCACTACTGCTCTTGAAAAGACCAAGACTGCAAGACCCAAACCAGGTAATGCACATATTCAATATTCAAGATTATTTACACAAACGCAGAACACACCATTACTAAAGGTCCTGGTAGAAGAAATCCCTTTATTGATTTGACAATAAAACAACATTTGCTGAAACCTTGCACATGTACAAGTTATCGCTTCGGTGCACAAAATATTGCAGTTTACGATTGTGGAATATTACTTTTTGCTTTTACACACCCGCAATGTGATTATACCCAGGGACAATTCTCTGTTTCTTTATCTTGGATTTGAAATGTTGTATAAAAATGCCAGCACAATTTCTGGCAGTCAAATGTTGTCCTGTTTATTACAGACATACAGTAAAATACTGCAGAACATTACTAAACTTGTAATAAACTGCTTAGGTTCAGTAGTAAGTTCAGTATGCAGTGAGTCCTCTTATGTTACTTTAATGTGGTATATATATTTTAAAGTTAAAAGATATATATACATGTATGTATGTATGTGTGTATGTATGTGTGTATGTATGTATGTATATATGTGTATATATGTGTATGTATGTATGTATATATGTATTTATATATATGTATGTATTTATATATATATACATATATATGTATATATGTATGTGTATGTGAATATATATGAATATATATGTATGTGTATATATGTACATGTGTATATATATGTGTATGTGTATGTATATATATGTATGTATGTGTACATATGTATGTATGTATGTATATAGTTTTGATGCCTTCAGTGATAATCTACAATGTAAAGAGTCATGAAAATAAAGGAAACTCATTGAATTAGAAAGTGTGTCCAAATTTTGGCCTGTACTATATATAAATACAAAATATAGATATAATATAGATTAGAGTGCCTTGTATAGTGCTCTGTGTTTACAGTATTACAAGCATTGTACAAGCAAGAGAGGGGAATGTGCTTGATCTTTCTTTGTCTGATCACCTCCAGAAGCTCCAGCTGAGGTTTGCTCTGTTGAGGTCCTCAAAACAGTGGGTCAGAGCAGCCTCATGATTGGCTGGGAGAGGCCGCCACTCGACGAGCTGGGCTGCAGTAATGGCACATTTGTGTATGGATACAGGGTAAGCAGAGCAAATTACATGGACTTTATATATCTGTTGGTTCTTGTACTTATTATTCTATCTCAGGTGTTTGTCGATGGGGACTTCCACAAATCGGTCATGAGCTCAGCGTGCACCAAGGTATCACTCTCTTAAAAGTTGTGCATCACTCTGAAAATGAAAATTCTTCTTCTCACAAAAATGAAACTTGATAACCGCTATTAATGTACTGCATACTTTTCTTTTTTTCCTCTTTCTACAGTGTATTCTGGAGAATGTCGATCTGAGTGTCCCTGTCCACATCTCTGTCCAAACACTGGGCTCTAATGGTCTCAGTTCAAACTTTGTCCACACCATGTACAGAACTTCAGTCAGAACAGACCACCACTGACTCTGTGTCCTGGCTACAGCAAAGGTAATGTTGGCAAAGGTCAACAAGTAAGTATTGACAAAGGTAGTTCTCAAGCCTTGCGTGGGGATACTCAGAAGAGGGGTGATATATTCCAACAAGCGGGCATGTGACATAGGGAGGGGAGCCAAATCTGAATATTTTCTAAACTAGGCAGCTCGCACAAACTTAACGGGTTGTCTTATATCACAGTTTGTGAGTTGGTAGGCACACTAGATACACAAATGTGTGTGCACAGGCACTTAAAAAAAATGTTTTTTTCTAATGATATGTCCCCTTTTAATGATACCTTTTCATACCAACACTTCATTCTCCTCTGTTCTGTGTGACAATCTATTTTTCCCTTTGTCCTGTGTGTCCGACCTTCAGTGCACAGCCATCTATAGCTGCAGCCCTCTGAGGGGCCGTCCTAACCTCCACCTCATCAGACAGCGAGGGAGATACAACGTCACACTACTGGGATACCCTCAGGCTCAGGTCAACCAATCGGAGAAATCTCACGTTGTCCCACTTCCTACTTTATTTACACATACTTTATAGTGACCTGTGGCTGGCCGCTATACCTCAAAAAATGTCATACAAAATAAGACCCCTGTTTTTGCGCTGAGAGTTTATCTGTATCTAAAAGCAGGTGAAGAATCGCTTGATCCTTGATTCAGAGTCCCACCTGCTGGATTCACCTGACAAATGGTTTAAAATGTTGTGACTGCCAGGTGAAAGGTCAGCGTGGCTGATCCTGATCCTGACAAAAAAGTGATACTTCACTATAAACTACATAAAGCCAAGATCAATCACACTGTCAAAAGCTGCCTGTGACACTAACATTTGCTAACATTGTTGGAAAGAAAATGTTGGAGGGATGTCCGCATCTGCTGCACATTTTAACACTGTGTTTAACAACGAGAAATCATGTGTCATGTTGCTTCATCGAAGATCCCCGCTGCTGCCTCTCTGGACTCTGTGACACTGAGAGCTGCCAAAGGGACACTTACTGTATCAAAAGCCTTTTTTAAAGCAACACATGCTGTAAGATGTGCTGAAGCAACATTGTACCCGCAAGTCATCTTACTTGATTTTTACACACAAAGCCAAATATGAGAAAAAAAATGATTCACTCCAAAGACTTATGTTTCCTTCTCCTCACAGGTCTACGGGATTACTTCAAACACAGGTTTATTTAAGTTCTGAAATTTGCACACAGTCATTATTGATATCTAGAAGATTAAATTAAAAAAAGAGATTGCCACTGATATTTTTTGTAAAGAATATTATAAAAAAAGATGTCAATGTACAACAAACTGTATGTCTTTTTGTCAAAGTGACACTTTGTTTTTCATACCTAATAGATGTCATGTTTGCACGCTCATATTGTTTTATACAATGTTCACAACACACATGATGTTCTTTTGCTACTTACTGGATGTACGGGTGTGGAGTGATCATGGTGCATCAAAAGTATTTTTCTATCAGTAACAGAAAATATTGATTCCCTATTGATTCCTTAACACTGTACAAAGAATAAATGTTTATATAATATTAACTGTCATTCCAGTGTCTGTGTGTATATGTAATAAACCTAAAAACATCCCATTAATGAGAGACTGAGAGAGAAATCCCTCCTATTAAATTCAAACTAGGCACATCACCAACAACTAAGTGAGAGAAGTTGTTTCAGCAGCTATAAAAAAAACGAGGAGTTTAATAATAACCTGCTGATGAGACAAACTCGTCTCATCAGCTTTGAGAATTCCTCTGAGAACGTCATCGCTCATACTCACCATAAAGAGTACCGTGTGTGTCATTTCTCTTATACTCTTTATTCTGCTCTTCTTGCTCTTTTCCTTTCCTACTCTTAGTATACTCTGTATGAACATCACACACAACAAAAACGTCTCATACTGATGAACCAAAAGATTTTAAAATGAGTACTGAACTTAAGTTTCAATTTGAAATACTAGTTGTGGTTTACAGTTTATTGCACTTTATGATTCTACTCCTATACAATTCAGATAAAACTGCAATTTCTTCCGCAATATTTATTTAACAGCTTCACCAAATATGATGCAGTTCTAGAATAAACTACCCAACATGTAAAATTGTTCAAAGTAGCTCCACTTCGTAATCTCAATTCTTTACAACAGCATATGCAATATCTCCCCACACTCTTTGCAGGATGTCAGGAGACTTTGGGAGGAGGATCTTGGTGAGGAATTTACAAATGATCAATGGAAAGCGGTGCTAGACTTAGTACATACATCTTCTCCCTGTGCCAGACACAGCGTGATACAACTCAAAATAGTTCTAAGAGTACACTTGACCAAAACAAGGCTGGTGAAAATTTTCCCTAATATAGACCCCTCATGCCCTCGCTGTAAAGGTCAACCAGCGGACCATATACATATGTTCTGGTCTTGCCCCAAACTTAATGCTTTCTGGGCTAACATTTTTGGTGCCTACTCTAAGATGCTTTGAAGAAACATCGATCCTAACCCTGTAAGTGCCCTATTTGGATTAGCCCTTGAAAATCGCCCCCTTGTAGCATTCACCTCCCTGATTGCCAGGTGTCTCATCCTGCTCTCTTGGAAGGACATGGGGGGGACATGCTCCCTCCAGCTTTACAAGGTGGATTAGAGATGTTATGTATTTCCTAAAGCTCGAAAAGATCAGATACACCCTTAAAGGCTCCCTGCAAACATTCAGGAAGGTCTGGGCCCCCTTTTCAGAGTACTATGAGAGCTTGCAAACACCATTAATTATGGATGACTAAGGTGTCATTATGAGACTGAAGCGGCAGCAGCCCCCCCCCCCCCTTTTTTATTTTATTTTATTTATTTATTTTATTTTTTAATTAATTAATTAATTTTCTTCTTTACGTATTTCATTTCACTTGTCTTATTTACTGAGATATCCTACTTTTACTATTATTGTCACTTGGACAATTATTCTTGATCTGGACCTATAGGGACAAACTGGGATGGATGGGTGGGTGGGTTGAGGTGTGGGGTACTTTTCATATATTGTTTGTACATATTTGGTCCATTATGTGCTGTAGAAAATGCTACATTGTTTATGGAAAATCAATAAAAACTGTTAAAACAAATAAGTAGCTCCACTTCGACCACCTACAACACTAAAATGCCACTGACACATTAATCTATCAGCATTGATAATCCAATAATATAATAAATAAAACAAACAAGGGACAGTTTCTGCATTACAAGTTCTTTTGCTTGAGTAAAAGGGCATTTTAGTAAAAATACTTAAGTACTTATACTTCAGGGAATTTTTTATTATCGGATTCATACTTGTAATGGAGTATTTTTATATTACAGTATTGCAACTTTAACTTAAGTAAAGTATTTTACTACTTACTCCACCACTTACACATCACAGAAACAACAAATAATATCAAACTGCAGATTAGTAAAGGAAGCATGATAGTTTATTTACTTATTCTATGAATTATATTGTATATTATACAGTATACATAAAACTTTTTTATCTGTAGTTGCATATTTATTAACAGTTGTCCAAACATAAGTTGACTTTATTTATGCAAAAGAATGGGGTGCATGTTTTTGCGGCATTGCGTGTTGGATTTTACACCTGTCATATACTTGTTGGGTACATGACCCTCCTAGTTGGGTTAAACTCAAATTTGAGATAAGCTAGCGACCTACTGTACTCCTGCACTGCACCAACTAAAGAAGCTCCAATAAAAACTGCAGTGCAGCTCAGCTGGACCCACAGGACTCTCATTACAATCACTTTAATTACTAACACACAATCCAACATATAGGATCCCTCTGTACAGTGTTTAAGGTCTTGTTTATATAAATTAATGACCTCTGTCTTAATTAATTTTCCATGCTGGATGATGACAAACTCAGCTCTGACTCTACCCATGTAGGCCAGCATTGGAGTTACAGCAGAGAGTTATGGAGGAGATGGGAGGAAAAAAGGAGCTGTAGTTAAAAGTAAGTGTGCATGCATGACTTGTTGACACTGACAGCTGGGCTCAAGCTTCCTGTGAGAATATTCTGATGTTCTGCTGTAACGTTTAAAGACACTTCTGGAGCTTTCTGTTGCATGCGTGTGGTCTGCACATGTGGCTGAGAGTTTATTAGCACTGCAGGGGATATCTCCCTCTTGGAGGAGTGTGTGGGGAGTGTGTGTCATTTGCAGGGTGGGGTAGGGGGTGCAGATAAGAAAGAAGAGAAGGACCGATGGTGTGGTGAGTTTTTAATTTTATCCAGAGGGAACATTGTCACTCCATCATGCCACAGACACTGAACGTCCTGGGCTCATGTGGGATGGCGGTCTGAAGCCGACTTCTCGACCTCCGGGGCAATGTTTGCTGCTCACACCCACAGATAAGCTCTAAAAGTGGGTTTCTCTCGCTGCTGTGTCTGGGCAGATGGGTCTTGATGCTGGAAGGTTTTGTTTTGGTGTTAGGTGGCATTCAGCAGTAGTGTGGTTGTTATACTGTTGTATTTAGTGAATGCTGGAACTTGGATATTGTAATATTATGCAAACATATTATGGTGCTAAAAATGTCATCAAAAGACAAGTACCAACAGCTGAGCACTTATGCTTTTTGAATGTGCACAGATTTGGCATTGTGTATCCCGTCTTTCTCTCCTCGGTGTTAAGATGCCTCCTTTATTCTCATCATTTCTGTTTCTGTTGTTGTGGCCATATCAGTCCATCTCAGTGCCTGTTATATTTAGAGGCAAAACACTATCAGAGCTCACAGCTGGCCGCCTGTGATTCAATTCTGACAGATCTACAGTATTCAAAGCAAAAGCTTTTTTTCTCGCTCATTTTTCTGCCCATTTCCATCCCCCCTCTGTTTTTCTCTCACTGTCCTCTTTTCTTTTCGCTTCATCTCTTCTTTTTGTCCTCTTTATCTATACGTTCACCTTCATACTTCAAGCCAATTTCAGTTCTTTTGTTTTAGCCCTTCTTTTCCTTGTTTGTATTGTTTCTTTGTACACCTTACTCTCTCTGTTTCAACTCAGTTTATTTCATACTATCCTCATTTTTTCCTTTCATCTTTACCATTTTCTCACCCACGTATTTTATATTAGGCTACTGTTTTTTTTTCTTTTTTATTTGCCCCATTTTTCCAGTTCAATTTGAAGTGCTTTATTGTCGTCATGAAACTCTATCTGTCCTCCAGCTCCTCTTGATTCTTTTCTTCTCCACTCTAGTTCTCTTTCAGTTTTTTCCACATCTTCATCATCCAAAGTGCCCATCAGGTACTCTTCACCTCCTACCAGGCAGAGAAACAAAAGCTTTATTACTTTTAGCAAATCCATGTTATAACTAACATCAAACAGTGCAACTTCTAATTTGGGGAGAGACAATAAATTATCTGCTATTACATCCTTGAATCTGTGTGCAAAGGCAACCCTGATCTAATTAATCATGAACAATGGGGGCGGTAATAGAGACGCATGTTTATGCTAATTCCCCCACACAGTAATCTTCTTCATGCTTAATAGCCAAAACAGCAGTGGCGCCTCAGAAAACAATCCTCCCCCTTATTTTTCTATGTTCAATCGCTTGAATTGTTTTTATTTCCCCCACCTCTCTTATTCCTTTGTTGTTTTTCTTTCACTCTCTTCTCATGTTGTTGTCTTTATCCCACCTTCCTCTGCTTTCATGAAGTGTGGAACTTCAGAGTCTGCCTAAGCATTCCATGGCAAACAACCCAGAGATTGTTTGGGATTTTTACAACCCCCTCGTTTTGGCAGACCCCATAGCTCATTCCCCTTCTTCTCCATTAGCTCTCTCTATTTCTTCTGTTTTTTTATGCCTTTCATTTGCATTTATATTGTTTCACTGTTTGCCTCTCTCTCCACCCCATAGTGTCTGTTTACATCTATTTCTTCATTTCTCCTCCTCTTAATTTTGCTGTTATTGCTGTTTTGCCCCAACATTTTGCGTGCTAGTCCTCAGTCCAGTATATGGGATGCAGGACTAAATATAGCCCAGAAGGATATGATAAGATGGGAAAAGAGGGATATTAACATTTAGTGTAGGATTGTAGCAGTGGCACAGAGTAGCTATATACATTTACTCAAGTACTGTACAATTCCAGGCTTCCTGTACTTGAAACTTTTCACTCCACAACATTTCTCTCAGCCACAATTACCAATTACTTTGCAGATTAGGATTTTATACACAAAATATGTGACGGAATTATCACCTTTTAAACATAAATAGCCACACAGCAACATTTTCAACTGATGAATAGTATTTATGAGTTAAAGGGCTGTGAGAAGAGTTGATAAAGTAGGCTGTGTGTGTGTGTGTGTGTGTGTGTGTGTGTGTGTGTGTGTGTGTGTGTGTGTGTGTGTGTGTGTGTGTGTGTGTGTGTGTCTGTTTGCTAGAGGAGAACAGAACGAGCTCAGTGAGTTTGCTCTGCATTGTGAGGAGCTGTCCATTGTCACTGGTGCTGAAAGTGGATTACTGCTTCCCTATTTAAAAGGGGGGATACATTTGATAAGCAGTATGAATAAAAAAGAAGAAGATGAAGAGAGAGTAAAACCAAGAACAGCTCATGAGATTGCTTCATTAAAATGATGCATGAAATGAAAGGAAGCTTTCTTAGAAACTTAGGTTGTAAGAGCACCTCTAACTAGCTATAGTTGTCTCGCTTTGACACTAAGTTTATGTCTTCAACACTCACTCTCTCTCTCTCTCTCTCTCTCTCTCTCTCTCTCTCTCTCTCTCTCCATGCTCACCTCGCTCCCAAGCAGTCACTAACTTGGCTGTTGAACATGTAGATGTGGAATGGAGAAGGCGGAAGAGAAGGAGTGGGGGAGGGAAAGCAGGGGGAGATAATTGTTTCCTTTTTTTTCTCCCTCCAGCTCAGCAGGACGAAAGGCGACACAGCAAGAGGAGCACACTCTCCTCTGCTTCTTTCACTCTGTTGAATTCATACACTCCACCAGAAGAAGTTGTATTGATTGCCATTTGATCTGAGAGTTCTGATTTGGACCTGGAATACCCTGGCCCTGCTCAGCCTGCCGTGTCCCAGGTCGCTGTCAGGATGGAGGGATGTGCCAAGCGATGCAAACAGGGACTTGTCAAGTTTGCTTTTTCCCTGCACAAACTGGTCACTGGGAATCTCAATAAAGGTATGTAAGTGCTTTAACATGCCATTGGTTTGTATTTGTGCAAGTGCACGCACATGTTTATGTGTGTAAGTTCTTTCACATGAATTCATATTAGTTGCAAGCACTGAAAGAAGTCCTAAATGTTTTGTGAACAGTTACAGTTGCCGGCATTAGTGTCACAAAAGCAGAAGTGAAAGTCCAATCCACCTCATCTTTCATCTTCAGCACGTACAACTCTTTTCTTTACTCTCTCCGTCTCCACTCTTGTCTGCAGTTGACCTCGTTCTCTTCAGTATGTTCTCCAGAGAGGACCAAAAGAGACAGAGATGAAGGAAGTAAGAAGCTAATAGAGAGGAGAGATAAAGTTGATGTAGGGCAGAGAGTGAGTGTGTGTGTGTGTGTGTGCGCTTGTAATGAATGTGAGTAATAAATGGGGAAGAGGAGCCCGCACACACATTGCTGAGAGTAAAGGGAGGGTTTAATATTGTGATTCATTGGTTATTATTTGGTGTGTGTGCCTGCCAAGGGGCCTGGGTTTTGTGTGTGGATGCAACATTAGAGTGGTATCTGTAAAAACAAATCTCATTCAGGTGCTGTTATTGTTGAAGCAGTGCAGGGAAATACACAAAAAGCCTCAGAAACTGTATGCAGCACTGTAGTAGCCTGGAGGCAACACACACACACACACACACACACACACACACACACACACACACACACACACACACACACACACACACACACACACACACACACACACACACACACAGTTCTCTTTGAGTCAATTGACATTTTGTCTGGAGGGATGGGAAACATCATTGAAGTCTGTCACACACAGTAGATGCACAAAGACTACTCAGATGCACACAACCACTTACACACATTTGAAGATGGTTCAAACATTCAGCGACTATGGGTAGAAATGCCCTCAAGGTCTCTCTCACTCACACGTACACACACACACGTACACGTACACACACACACACACACACACACACACAAGCTCCAGCTGAGGTTTGGTTGCGTAACAAATTATTACTTAGAATTAAATGCATACATAGTCAAAAAGGAAGCAGCAGTAACATAAAGTATTTTTTTGTGAGACACACACACACGTATGAATATAGACAGACACACATACTGTACATATGTTAAAAACATGCATGGCACTAATACACTACCATTAAGATACCCAAACAGACAATGAGGAAATGAGCTAATGAAACAACTGATCTGGATTAGATTAGATTATACTTTATTTATCCCACGACGGGGAAATCTGCAGAATATCTCACACACACACACACACACACACACACACACACACACACACACACACACACACACACACACACACACACACACAGTCGATGACCACCAAGTGTGATGAAGGACTTTTTCAGTCTAGTCTTCTATACTTTAGTAGGATGGATGTAACTAATTACAGATACAGTGGTTTTGCTGCTGTAATTTGAAAGCAAATAGTGAACATGTGATGTTGAGCTTTTTTTTACTGAAATTTAAGTTTTGCTCAAGTTCTTTACTTGCTGTGCATTTTAAATCTGCTTAAGTCTGTTGCAACAAGAGTTAAATCTACTGTTTATTTGTGTGTATTTTTATAATGGTGCCTAATGATGTCTAAGAGGGTTAGGGTGTGAAGGTTTAGTTCTAAGGATCAATTATTCAGACAGCTGATGAAGGTCAGATGACACAAATGCTGAGGTGAATGTGCGGAGCTTTTGAAGGACTTTATTTAATCTGGCTTGAACACTGTATTCTTAAAGAGATATTCCATTGATTTAGTATTGCAGTTCTATAACATTTTTGAACTTGTGAGAGACAAATTAAAACAATAAAGGTAAAAATTGAAGCAGTAAAGGCCTAGATAGTCGGACTTTTCCTACATCCTACACCATGATGCAACTTGTTTGCATCTTTCATTAGACGCTATTACCTCTACAACGCTCTTTATGATGAGTAAATGTATCCTCATGTGTACAATTCCCTTAATTTTTTAGGGTAACTAAAATAGTTACTACTAGAGTACTACTAGAAATACTACTAGTACTATAGTCCAAAAACTACTTCTGCTGCTACCGTAGGCAATAAAACAAAGGTCAGAGCATGAAGAATCCACTTCTGTAAAGGCCAAAGTACAACAGTTTCACTCCAAAAATTAAATATAAAGCTTCCCTTCAGAATTCCTGTGTAAGTAATTATAAGTATGTCAATGACTACAAATTTCAGGGTATTGATCCGAGCACAGCCACCAAATGTTTCTCTTCAGTAAGATGCTGACATTAAAGATGAACTGAACTGGAATTTGAATAATGGTGATATAACAGATGTATTTTATTTCTTCTCACTGGTACAATTATTAAAATGGGTGAATTTGTTAAAAGGGATAAAATGGCAAGTTGAAAGTGTTGTTGTTACACGGGCGCCGCCATGTTGGAATTCCACAAAGGGTCTACAAGGCCAGTATTGTCTGTAGCCAACGTGCCTGGCTTCCTTTTCTACACTTCACTGTAACTAAAAGACTTTTTTTCAGATGACTTTTAACACTTAGCGTGTTGGGACATATTAAAAGCCACAGGAATACATTCTCTTATCTCAGTAGCAAGAGGAGCTGCATGAAAAATACTAATGTTTTGTGTATTCAGTGTACTAAAAGACATTTCAAATACAAGTATACTCACAGGATTCAGCTCTGTGTAGAGTGACTATCAGAACAGCATTGACCTCTGCTGGTAGCACTAAAAAATACAGGAAAAGAAATCACATGCTAACCTGATGGGCTGTCATTATACCTGTCGAAAACACTTGACTCAGATTTTGCTAATCATGTTTCCTCTTTGAAATTAAAAGCAAAAATTTGATGGTTTTTAGTCTGCTCAAAAACCTGTAAGAAAACACTGAAGAGTCAAACCTTTTTTTTCCTTAAATCAGACTGGAGCTATATGTACCCAAAAAACTTGGACCTTTTTTTTTTTAATTATAGCTACTTTGCTTTAGCTATAAGCTAAAGATGTAAGAACCTACCAAAGAACCTACTGTTAGTTACAATGTCTGAAACTCAGAGACTTGGTTAATTTTAATTTAGCAAAAATCATGTAGGTCAAAAACAAACGACTACCTGAAAGTATCCAAACGATGAGAAAGTCAATATGATTTGAGAGAAAAGGAGAAGCAAAAATTCACGACAATTCAAGATAATGTATATTACTGTATTTCAGTCGAAGGGGTGAATTATGAAAAGATTTTCTATAGTGAGGAACGGAAATTGTGTCAAAAAAACTCAAAAATAATATTAATGGCTGATTATAAAACGTATGAGACATGGCTTGCAGGCATTAATATGGTAGGGATAGTGTAAAATGGCATCTGATGTTACCTTTTGAGCTGTGTTTTGTAGAAAGATTAGGTGCAATAAGCTGTAACTTAAATCTTAAAGGTGCTCTAAGCGATGTTGGGTGACATTAATTAATGTTGAGTTGGAAGTTTTTTCAAACAAACTGAGACTAGCTTACCCCCCCTCCTCCTCATCCCGTACCCTCCCCCTCCCTTCTGTGCTTCTGCACACTAACCTCTCTTGACGATTATTGGCTGGAAAGCTGGAACACTGTGTGTGCCTCGTGGTGCAGGTGGGCACATTTTGTTTTTATTGCCTTTTGTAGACCCTGGGCTGTCTACAGAGACCACGTTTTTTACAGTGTGTTCTGGGGACAAGCCGCTCGCGGATAGTTAGGAGATGTTTGCTGTATGTAAGAACAAATGTAAGCTAAGACATGCGTGACATTGCCTAAAACACCTTTAATGAAGACTTGCATGATTTTCTACAGTTTTGTTGAAAGGAATTTTTTGTGTAAGCCATTTTTGTGTTAACCCAAATTTAAATTTCAACAATTATGTTGAAAATACCCTATTGTTGTTTTTGACGTGGGCAGTTTGGCCCAGGCATGAGACATTAAATCATAATTTAGATTCCTTATTCATTGTAGCCAGCCATTTATCTCTATTTGCTGTCAATCTCTAGCACAACATTTGAATTAAAGCCAACCCTATCAGTAAATAATCTTAAAAGACAACCAAACAAGCTGAATTTCTGATTTGTTTGCTTCTATTTCACAGAAATCTCAGGTTGGAGTTTCTAGACCCCTTTTAAGCTCTGCTCACTTCCTCTAGCTGCATGCTGATTAGCCCAAATCATTTTCATCACTTTGATTTTCCTCTTAATTTATCTCTGACTAACTGTCACTTTCTGCTCCGCCTTAGCCCTAAACTTGTCTTCAAATTCCTGTCATCCATGAAAATCCTGTAAACATCCTGTGAAGCCATGCCAGGCTGTAAACAGCTTGCAAGATTTTACTTATCCTAGCAATGCAGCATGTCCTCCTCAGGTGCCTCGCTCTGTCATACAACCTGTCTGGATGAGGAAACTACTCTGTGGTTGTTTGGGCACCCAAAACATAGAAAATACAAGTGAATCCCTTCTTTTCTTCAGCCAGACCATGACCACAATATGTCATCAGATATTAAGGTAACAAGCTAAGCTGAAATACTATGTTTTCTGAGAACAATGCTAAAGGCAGTATTTTCTCCATTGACATGTATGTTCTTTGATGGAATGTCTGCTTGTGTTTTGGCCTTTGTGTTGGTATCAGCTGCCCATTCTGACAGTCGGACCGGGTTGCCATATATATAGCTACCTGTAAAAATGTAAACCCAGCACGCTACTGCTGTAGCGATAGTACAGCCATGGAGGCAGCAAACAGAGATTAATGTTGATAGATTCTACCCAATCTTCTAACAG
Organism: Etheostoma spectabile; assembly: GCF_008692095.1. NCBI lineage: Eukaryota > Metazoa > Chordata > Actinopteri > Perciformes > Percidae > Etheostoma > Etheostoma spectabile. Next base: position 16,499,147 of record NC_045742.1, read on the forward strand.
TTGCATGACCAGAGACGTGACGAACCCCAGGTAAATATTCGACATGTATTTGATAGATGGAGACAGATTAGAGCCCAACGTTAGCTACTCAGCTGTGCTGTGGAGTAATATCTGGCTATGTAAGACTAGTGCTTAGCAACATTGATGCTGTGTTCTCAACCTGGTAACCTCCATAAACGTTGAGTCTGGGGAGGGGGGAGCGGGGGAGTTACCCCCCGCTCCTGAATTTGAACTGCATACGCTAGATGTCTGTATTACCAATTGGACATTTAAATCCAACTCATGGGCTGTATTGACTCCCGTTGTGTGTCTGGTTTACCAACTCACACAATTTCATGAAGCAAAAATGTTTGGTAGAAAAAAAAACACTTCAGAGGAAACTACAGGAAACTTACCAGAGGAACAAAACAAAAAACTTAAAATGTGCTGACTCCTCTCAGTCTTTAAAGCGCTCTTGTGTTGGGAATAAGAGCAACATGCAATCTTAATCACCCTTCTTGTCTGTTACTGACTTGACTTTTGTTCATTGACAATAACATACAACAGCAAAAAATGATCCCACTGTCCTACATTTTACTGTGGCTCAATACCAGGGTATATACTTTGGTAACTACTATTGAAACATCTTGTTTAAATACCATGGCTGATAGTTGTATTGGAAAAGTTTTTCAAAATGTTGCATTTTATACTAAGTCTTACTATTTTATTTCTTCCCATTCATGAGTAGACTGCTCAGCAGAGGGCACCAGATTCCTCTTTCTCTTTCCTCCCGATTACTGTAATAATCCCACATTGTCAGGGAAGCTCAGAACAAAAGTGAAGTTGAGTTTTAACCAAGTAAAGCATTAAATATTCAGTGTCCCAAAGCCCCTGCTGATGAAGCAGCTCTTCCTGTGATTGTTGATGAATGAGTGACACTGAGGTACTGTAGATTTTCAAACTGAAGGTTCACCATAGCAGAGTAACTACTGTATATGTAACTTTTGAACGTTTCTAAAATTTGACGATCAAAAATTACCTCTAACAAAAAACAAGTCCAACAGAAACTAAATGATTTACGGCAGGTTGACAGCGCAACAGAGCACACATTCTGATGGGTCACAGGTTTCAGTATAACACCGGAAAAGCCTGTGTTAGCGAGTATCCAGCCAGTTAAAGAGTAGCAGGAGATTTCTTTATATAGGCCTAAGTGTATTTTATCTTAGATGATATCTGCTGTAGTTATGGCGGATACTGGGGCAGGGTCATTACAGGAAAAAGGAAAAAAAAACAATGAACAACTAAAAGCTAAAATGGAAAGTGAAAGACAATGGGCGATATCCGAGTTACACTCTTTTCAACAGATGGAGACAATTACGGGTTTGCAAATTATTTAAAACAGACCCAAATTGGCGCTCAGGTAGGCTATCTAATAACTTTACAACGCGCAATGTGGTTGTGCACTGGAAGCCAACATTAAATTGCGTCCCCCTTCCATTTAGCGCCCGGGTTTTTATTTCTTTAAAGATGAAGTAGGTAAGCCTTATAAAACTACCTTTCTGTCATATTTGCTGAAACTGACCC
>NC_045742.1:16500719-16502662 GCF_008692095.1 Etheostoma spectabile
TCGAGTAGAACTACATGAAGCAGGTAATTAAGTAAAAAATCTGGCTCCTCTGCCACCACCTACAGCCTGTAGTGCGATTTGCAAAAATCCGCCACTCCCAGTGACAGTGATACCTAAAAGTGATACCTGGTTTAGCTCACAATACATCTGAAGTAGGCTAAGTTACCGTATGCAACATTTGAACTACAACAATGCATCTGCAATGTATTCTCTTGTTGTAAATTAATTGTTAGCTATATGACCTCCCGGTAACGCTAACTCAATAATATACATAGGGTAGTCTCGCATTGCCAGACCTTACTAGACAGTGCTGTGGAGAAGGGTCTGGCTAGTCCATACAGCATTCTGGGATGGGAGAAAAACTTGCTCTTGTTCATTGGCTATTCTTTAAACCAATCACAATTGTCTTGGGCGGTGCTTAGGGCAGGACGGAGGCACGATGTCACAGGGAGGAACTTGTTTCGGTGGAACATGTGTATGTTCAAAGGTTTTTTTTAGTTGTGCAACAGAAAACTCAGATTGGAGAGAAAGTCTAGCTAGCTGTCTGTATTTACCCTGCAGAAATCTGAGGAGCAGATAAGCACAGTCATCATCACTTGACCAAAGTTTAAAATTACAACACAAAGAAAGCGGAAGGTAAAGTGACACCCAGCGGAATTTCTGGCCACACTGGGAGCAATCCTGGAAGTGTAACTTTGTGGATATAGACTATCCATAATGTAATTTAGCATTATAAAGAAAAGAGCTTTACGACAGCAGGTATGAACACTACTGCTATGTCCACAACGGTCGCTAGAATCAACACAAACGGAAAACACAAATAAACCCTTTAATGAAACACTCAGCAAGAAGCTCCTTATTTTCTTCATTAGATATTCACTTTGCTGTTCACTTAATCCCTCTTTGAGTTGGGGGAACTTAACTGCACATCTGTATTCAGAGAAGGATTGGAAGTAGGAAAGATAACTATGAGAGAAAAGATCTGGGAGGAAGGGTGTGTGTTTTCTTGTGCGTGTGTGTGTATATGCATGATTGCACTTTTTTCACATTTGTAAGTAAGCACACAAGCTTTGATGTGCATATTAGTGTTCCTTTCCCTGTGTGTGCGCTCTACACCTGTGTGTGTTGCTGCTTAGCTCCACAATGCTGCCATATCACTTTTCATATGCTATAGGGGACACCATGCATGTTTATTACAAAATATAATACAACATAATTCTTATGGATAATGCTCTCAAGGGAGGAGACACCATTCTTGCCCCCCAGCTCTGTAATCAATCCCCAAGCTGCATACAATTAACACTTCCATCACTCTCATCTGCTGAGGAGGAATGGAAGGAGAAACAGAAGGGGACAGGCAATGGAAGTGTTTGTATTCAGTTCAAAGAAACCAATTGAGTATGCTAGGTAAAGAAGAAAAGGCTTGGCTGCAGTTAACAAAAATGTAATTTTCAATTGAACTTTCGAAGAAGCTAACACTCACCCATACACGTCCATGTTCTTTCAGATATAACCACTGATCAGTCTGAAAGAGCTGCGGTCAGCTCACCCAAATTACTGTTGAAAAAGCAGGTTTCCTCACGTTGACTCATGATGACCATGATAATATGCTTAGCAAGTATATTTCTTACCATTGTCTTATTTTTCATATTAGCTTGCTAATTTGCCAGTTAGCACTAAGTAATACAGAAACAATAATAGTAACAGACATATCTCCCCTTAACTCTGCATCATTTACATCATTTTATGCTACAAGCATAGAAATACACTGGATGCAACTAACAATTATTTTCATTATTGATCAACCTGCCCATAACTATTTAGTCTGTGGGGCAGCAGAAAAAACTGTAAACACAACACTGGCATATTCATATACCTTTTAAGTTGTACAATGAAAATGCCACTTTAATCATTATTAACCTGCTGAAAACCAGTTTTTAAAC
>NC_045742.1:16502672-16505580 GCF_008692095.1 Etheostoma spectabile
GCCCGTTTTTACATTGTAATGTAATGTTTTTTTAAAACTTTTTCTAACTTTCCTGTATAATAAATATGAATGAATGGATGCATGAAAGTAGCCTATCCTTTTTTGGTTTATTTGATGTGATGGAAAGCCAATACAAATTTGACTGATCTCCAAAAATAATGTAGGCTATTGATTAGTATTACTTATCACTTTCCTTAATTTTTGTCCGTGTCTGTATCCTGTAGGAATGATCATAGATGTGTCCTCTTTTCCAGTGCTGTGATTGGTCAGTGGTTGGGTCTGACGATACCCGGAGTCGTACAGCATAAGTTATTGTAATGATATCCACTGGCTGAAAGTATGAAAGTGAGCCAGCTTTGTATTACTGGAGAACTTGAGTTAAGTTTAAAGATAACTGGATAATCTATCTTCTTGCTACAGGCTCCTGACGAATGTGAGTCCAATATTTACAGTGGTGCTCAAAAGTTTACATACACATGCTTAAGTTGACTAAAAAGAGGAATAAAAAAATCATGTTTGGAAATTTATTTTATACCTAATTAAAAATGAGGTAAAATCCAACCTTAAGGACACCAATTTTCTTTGTGATGATAACGTATTGTAAATAAAAATGTTCTTATTTAAATACAGGGTCATAAGTATACATACCCCTATGTTAAATTCCCATAGAGGCAGGCGATTTTTTATTAAAGGCCAGTTATTTCCTGGATTCAGGATATTATGCATCCTGATAAAGTTCCCTTGGCCTTTAGAATTAAAATAGCCCCACATCATCACATACTCTTCACCATGCTTAGATAGGCATGGTTTTATTTCAGTTAGCTAATACCTGGTTTGATTTGCATTGAGAGATGATTTTATAGAAAGTATCCCATGCCTATCTCTAAGCTGGTGAAGAGTATGTGAGGATGTGGGGCTATTTTAATTCTAAAGGCCAGGGAACTTTATCAGGATGCATATATCCTGAATCCAAAAATAACTGGCCTTATAATAAAAATCTGCCTGCCTCTATGGGAATTTAACATAGGGGTATGTATACTTATGACCCCTGTATTTTAAATAAGAACATTTATTTATTCAATACGTTATTCATTCACAAAGAAATTGGTGTCCTTAAAGGTTGGATTTTACCTCATTTTTAATTTAGGTATTAAAATAAATTTCCAAACATGATTTTTTTATTCCTCTTTTTAGTCAACTTAAGCATGTGTATGTAAACTTTTGAGCACCACTGTATATCTTTCTTGGTCTCCACCAACTCCTGAGGGAAGTATCTGGCTATGTAGCTGCTACATGCTCCACCATGTTCACCAGCTGGTCTCTAAATTTGTTTGGCAGCCATTTGGTGCTGAGCAGGTAGTGTGCAGTGAGTGTTAAACCCCTCTCACATACATCATCATGTCATTCAGTGCTAATATAAAAATGTAGATTAATTTTCATCTCCATTGTGCTGATATAATAAACAAAACCAAAACTAGCTGCATGGCTTGACAGATATAGATCTACATTGATTTTTTTGTAAAATGGGGGAAATTATCCTTTGAGTGATGATGATCAGCATTTTTAGCACAATGTCATTCTAGAGGCAAAATGGCTTTGGCAGCGTTAATTCCTTCTCTGCACATTGATTGCTGCCAGCCTTGTTGCACAGCTTGGACTGTGTAAGTTTGTAGTTTATGTAGCAGCGGCTGAGCTCAGCGGCATTACACCTCATTCCTATGTCTGTCAGGATAGTTAGGCTCGTCTCCTCCACTCCTCACTCCAGTAAATTAATCTGTTTGTTCTGATGACTCAGACGACACTGAGCCTGTTTGAACCAGTTAGTGGCCAGGTGCAGCTTTCCCACCTTGTACAGCACTCAATCTCTGTGTTCTGCCTTGCTTTCCTCCCTCTGTTCTGTCCCACCATCTTGTTTCTGTCATTTTCTACTCTTCCTCATTCCATCGACCCCACCCCTGCTCACCTATCTACATCAACTTTTTCCTTCAAATTCTCTGCTCTAATTTGCTTCTCTCCATTTTCCCTCCCTAACCTCCTCCCATCTATCCTACCTTCCAAATTCTCCACTCTCATCACCTCACTCTCTTATTCTTCCTTCTTGAAGTTATTTCCCCCTGTCTCATTTTCTTCACTTGCTTCTTCTTTCCTTCCCTCGATGCTGCCCTCCCAATCCGCTGCTCTCATTGCTCTAATCTCCTCTCCTCGATGTGGTCATCATTATGACAGTTTCCATCTTTCCTTCATCTGATAAGACCGGGCAGCAACTAACCAGCCAATTTATTATTCACTGCCTGTCTGCCACATTTCCTCTGCTTGTCAACACCTTCCTTCTCTGCAAGGTAGAAAGGGGGAAAAGTAGAAGTTGACGAGGGAAAGGTAGAAAGCATTTGACAGTCAAATGCTTTCTACCTTTCCCCCTTCTTACTAATCCACTGTCTAACCCCGTCATTTTCTTTCCTTACCATCCGTCCATTCAACCAGGCAGCCATCTCAGTCTAGTAAAAGGTCCATTGTGTTATGGTTAATAAATGATGAAGAAGAGGTAGGCTGGCACTGAGAATGATCCACAGCACCCCGGACAAGACTGTGTAGCAGCACAGACGATGTGAGGCTTAATGTCTTGGAAGAGTTTGGCGCTCAGCCTAATGTGATAAACTTGTTGCTGTTTAGTGTTATTGCACTGCAAGTGCAGGTCAGCAAAGCTATTTTGGTTTTCTTGTTTAAACCACTATTAATCCCTTAGTTATGTTGTCTGTTTGTATTTGTCAGCAACTGTTTACTGTCCTGGCTCCCAAATGGGGGAATGAGGGTAGCTCATCAGGATGGCCGAAAAGCCTACACATCTTCTGCCAAAGGCTAAAAACACCTCTCTTCTGACTACACTTCGGATAAACACGAAGAGAGAGGG
>NC_045742.1:16505590-16508116 GCF_008692095.1 Etheostoma spectabile
ATATAAAAAAACACACGCATATATATATTAAAAAAAAATATATATATATATATATATTTTTTTTTTTTTATATATATATATACGTATATTCTTTATATATTCTTGAAACTGCACTTTCACATAACTCTTTGTAGTGTTGCTCATTTAAAGCTAATGTACTTGCACTTACTACTTGTCTGTATTTTTCCTCTTCAGGTTCGAAAGCACTTAATTGGAAGTTGCTTTGGATAAAAGCATCAGCTAAATGACATGTAATGTAATGTAATGGATACCTTAAAGATTAATTAAATTCCTTGACGATGATTACAGTAGATATTGCTGAAGATTTATTGCAGGTTGGGATAATATTTCATGAAATATCCTCAACTCAAGGTTGACTTACTCAAATAATTTACTTATATACTAATATACTACTATAATTTCACCAGTCATCCACTGACTACTGGTCGAAAACTTTGACCCCTTTCCAATTGATGTTGTGGCCTCTTTTTGGTCTGATTTTTCTTTTATGGACAGCTGATGTTTCCAATGCTCTTTCACTCCCAGGGTAACTCAGGGTCCTTGCCATTTCAACGATGTAGTGCCTACAACGCTTAGTACAAGTACACAAAGTACAAGTAAAGCACCCAAGTCTTCTTCTCTTGGGTTTACTGTCTTTAGGGTGTAAGCGGAGATCCAACTTATTACCGCCAACTGAAGTTCTGTACTTTGGTCAGCTCTATTTGCTGAAGAAACTGGAGTTGCTGAAACAGTATGTCTGAAATGTTGGTTTAAGACAATTCTAATCCATTTTTGCAACAGCTCAGAAACAAAAAAAAGGATATATTTTAGTGTAACCCCAAGAGCAATTTACCGTTGTACAAGGTTTGTTTTCTTTCAGTGCTTGTGGATTCTGGGATTCAGTGTTTAATACCAATCTCACCACAAAGTACATTTACAAGCTGAGTTTTATGTTGTACACCATCTAATCTTCTTTAGGTTAGTTTGTGAACTACGTTTACCAAGGTCAAACTCCCTGTTCTATCTCATTTATTCACTGATTACATTTTCCTCTTCATATAAGTTCATTCAGTGCTGTTTGAAAACCTGGCACCAGAAAATGTCAACTTTGCAGAGCCTGATCAAAACGGCCCATTGTTCAGCTTTTCCACTGTTTCTTTTTCAATGTGTTTGATCAACCAAAGGCTTTCTCTCCTCTAATAGATGTGTATGTAACCCCTCCAGTTAAACATCAGCACTACAGCAAATCATGCTCCCTTATCTCGTCTGTTCAGCCGAGGTTTCAGAATTGAATCAGCGTGTCTGTGTGTTGCTGCTGTAGTGTGTATTTAAAAACCTATTTTCTCCATTTATTTATTGCCAAGCTTACATGTGGGTGTTTGGATGTGTGCTTGTGTGTGAAATGTATTATTGTTTGATATCGAGAAAGAGGAGGGTGTGTGTTTGTGTGTGTGTGTGTGTGTGTGTGTGTGTGTGTGTGTGTGAGTGTGATGAGAGTGAGCTCCTGTATACCTATAAATGTCTCTCACCATTCACCTTACTCTGCACTACCTCTCTCTGCCTCTCTTCTCTTCTTTATTTTCTTTCTCTCATCTACTCTACACCTCCTTCCATCCCTCTTGTTTTTGCTCTGCATCGATCCTCAGCGTGCAGTAGCTTTTAATGAATGCCCTGGCCTAATGGCTTTATCATTGGCCTTGATGGCCTCAGCTCAGCCACAGCGATGGCTAGGCTGTGAAATCTTTTCTTAACCAAAGCCATGTGAGGAATTTCAATAGGGGCTGCAGTCAATGGCATCGGTGCAGCACGCCAATCTTAACAGCAAGGTGTTACATCGAGGGCAGCAAGGGGTCAAGCATGATTAACAGACTAGTACATGTATGTGGTGGACTGGCATGATTCTCCTGGTTGTGTTATTGTAGAGGATGTGTGGCCTGGTAGTGTATCTGTGTGATGGATTCATCAGCAGACTCAAGAGCAAAAACATGTCTGATGAAGCGTGTTTATGCCAGTGCTGACATATGCAAGGTGTTGTTTCTGCAAATGTAGTGGTGTCAGATGTACAGGGCTTTGTCCATGACCCACCTGCTAACAGAATAATTACACACACACACACACACCACTGTGATCATTGCAGATATGAGGAACACTGTTCCACTTTAAACTGGGGGTCATTTAGGCTCTCCCCTCACATGGTAACTTTAACAACACAAACCATCTTTTTATTCTCAGTTTCCTACAAATGCCTGACTGTTCCTGGGAACAGTCTCCATACACTGGAAAATCCCCATGTGAAAAACAAGCTTTCACCAGCACAATATAAATGGGGACCATAAACCCAAACCAACCCCAAAACTGACCAAATCTAATGGTTAGAACTTTATGGAGAGTGTTAACTTCTGTTTCTTGGGTATGGTCTATTTAAGTCAGTGGGAGGGGAGAATGGTCTAAGATCATTAATGCTAACAAAATCTCACCTTAAAATCTTATTAAACCCATTCTGTCTAACATTTTTCTTCAACTTTG
>NC_045742.1:16508126-16513104 GCF_008692095.1 Etheostoma spectabile
ACTTGAACCAAGTTACACAGGATCTTCATAAAGGCAATATAGCTACAATTTTAGAGAAAACGCTTTCCACAGTCAGACCTGCTGAATAGCAAAGCGGAATGGATCAGTCTACCCCTCCCCTTATCTCTCCTCACCTCTGGCTCTCTTCATCCCTCTCTATCTCTCCTTTTCACCCCCTTCCCTCCCACCTTTACCACCTCACTTTGCCTCCCCCGCCATTTGTGAATCCTACTAATTTGTCTCTGTCCCTTCCTTCTCTCCCTTTTTCTACTCTTCTGCCTCATAATTATCTCAATTTTGTTCCCTTATCTCTCACACTCTCCCATGAGTGTAGTCCTCCCCTGCTCTCACACACACACCCTTCTCTCCCTCTCCCTCTACAGAACCTATACCACTCTCTGTCTCTGGCTTTCACTGTGCAACAGTGTGCAATCCCTCTTTCCCCACCAGACAGACAAAGAGAGCGACTGAGACGAATAGTAAGGGAAAAGGGAGCAGATAGAAGCAGAGACAGAGGGAGGTAGCTACATAAAGACGCACATAGAAATTGATGGAATGACTGGTGGCGGGGGTAACACTGAGAGAGCGAGAGAGAGAGGGACGATAGAGCGAGAAGGACGATAGATAGGAAGAGCAGGAAAGAGGGAGGGTCTGCATGGTAGAGAACGAGAGAGAGAGAGAGATCGAAAGAATGTAAATTAGGCAGATTCAGTGACGGCGTAGACAAAGGTAGCTTGAGAGTGCGTGTGCGCCCTTCATTCACGCTTCCTCTCTTTCACACATCATCTCTCTCTATTTTTCACTCACTCAGTCAGTTACATGGACACACGCACACACCCTCTAGCAGAAGCAGCAAAGCAGGGTGGTTGTGAGGCAGCATGAGAAGTGATATCTGTACTTCTACACATACAACAGCTGGCTGATGGACTAACTTAATTACAACGCACACACACACACACAGCTAGTGCACGCACACTCACCAGCACACCTTGATTATAGGCGGGCAGACACACTCAAGCTGAAGCACACACAACCTGTTTACGGCCAGAAGTCAACATGGGTGTCGTGATGGGAACCTTTACCATGCAATCCAAGCAGGTGAACTACCTCAAAGGTATGCTTTTTTTTTTTTTTTTCAAATGATCAAATTTCTCTCGCAAACACGCATTTAGGATGTTTGTGTGTGCGTGTGTGTGTGTATGTGTGTTCACATGCATACGGCTGTCACTTGAGAGGAGCACCAGTCATGTTGTTTGTTTGTGCCTTACTGACGGAGTTGTGTATGTAGGCTCTGAATCCACAGAAAGTGCATTATGGGACTGAGCTGAACGTACAGCAATGTATAAAGTCGGCAAACAAGTTTTATTCATTATTGGTTTATGATGCATTCTCCAGGCCATCTGGCATGTGGATTTAGATACATATGTGTGTGTGTGTGTGTGTGTGTGTGTGTGTGTGTGTGTGTGCGTGTGTGTGCGTGCGTGTGTGCGTGTGTGCATGTGCAACTGTGCCATTGGGCATGTCTATAAAAGGTGATGGTATTTACCCCTGTCTGCTCTCCAAACCAACCTGCTTCCTGTGTCTGCCCTGCTAATGTTTGACAGGAGGAAACTGGTGCATGCATTCTAATGTGTGGGTTCATAGACATAAATAAGTGTGTGCAGCTTTGTCCATGAAAATATTTACGTGCATACTTGTGAAATGTAGCCGTGTTTAAGTGGGGCATGGATTTTGTGTATGTTGTGTAGCGGCTGTGGCAGCTGTGTGCGTGTAAGTGTGCAGTAAACTACTGTGGCGTAATCTATCAGCATTTGCCCATGGTCTGTCCTGCGGCTGTTGACCTTAAACCTGATGGTTATCTCCAGCAGACACAGAGCTGCATCCCACAGACTGAAGAGACAGAAAGCAGAAGTCAGATTATGTATCACCACACTGTCACATTTCGGAAAAGAGGAAGGAGAAAAATTCCTTATTGGATCATTCACCCACAGTGAGATCATTCAAAACAGGCTGTGTGTTTACTGTGACAAAAACTGTGTACATGTAATTGATGTAAATTATGATCTGTAAATGTTGTGTAAGGAAAATGCTTATCAGCTGTCTGAATTTTCTGGGGTTTTCCTGTCAAACACTACAGTCAGACCACACAGAGTATTCAAAATAGCTGCAAAAACACTTTAGAAAGCCAATGAATGGTTTTATGAAATACAGGCATTCATAGCGTCCTGCATGGGTTGTTTATTTAATTCCCGACCTGTGCCTCTTTTCAGTGCATGGCAACAGGTCACAGCAGATACTTGAGATTTGTGCCAACAGATACTTTTAGTTTTAGTTTTAGTTAGTTTAATAGTTTATTTGAACATAAAAAAAACAACAACATTAAAATAAAAGATTTATATACATGCATTCCTGCATACATATATAATTAAAATGACATAAATAAGGTCATGTACTTTTTAGCACAGTCTTCCAATATTGAAAGTCATTCAAACGCAACAAAACTTGATGTAGTGTGGAGCCTAAAATATGAAACCTATAGAAAATTACTAAGACGCGTTGTCTTCCATCCCATTTACTAGTTAGGGAAGGCAACAATGCTTACAAATCAACTGAATGTGTTTTTTAGCTTTTTAGACGGGGGAAAGCTCGCCTCCAGTTTGGGTAACTTCTAAATCAGCCACTTTGAAGTTTGCATTGTAGGGTGTAAGAAAGGGGGTGGTAGATGAGTAAAAGTGGGAATGAAAAATTGAGAAAAGTTAAGGAGAGGAGGCGAGGTTGCTCCTCATGGGGTTGCAGTGTGAGTGTCAACTGAATGTGTGTGTGTGTGTTTCACCATCTGCTGCTGTTATGAAAAGTGTCCAAACGAAAGCAGGGCAGGATTCATTTTGCAAGGAGAGTTGGCCCATCCTTGATCACCACCCAGCATAGGGCAACTGAGAATCCAGAAAATATTTCTAAGATACAGTCCGACTTTTTGCAAGGCAGAGTTGTGAGATGACTATGATGACTTTTAGATGTGAAGACCCATAATCAAAAAGATTTGAATTGTGACATGACTTATCCTGGGCTTTACCCTAACCACTCCTGGCCTGGAGTTAACCATACCCTTCACCATACCTAGAGATTTGCATGGGGTACTTTCCATAAAATCATCTCTCAATGCGAATCAAACTGGCTATAAGGCTAACTTAAATAAAACCATGCCAATCTCTAAGTATGCTGAAGGGTATGTGATGATATGGGGCTATTTTGATTCCAAAGGCCAAGGGAACCTTATCAGGATGCATTGTATGGATCCATGAAATAACTGGTCTTTAAAAATAAAAATGATCCTGCCTCTATGGAAATTTAACATAGGCGTGTGTATACTTGTGCCCCCTGTCTTTTAGGGAAGAACATGTATTTATTTACGATACAGTGTTCATTCACAAAGGAAATTGGTGTCCTCAAAGGTTGGAGTTTTCCTAAGATATTAAGATCAATTTCCAAAAGATGATTTTTTTTATTCTTCTATTTAATCAACTTTAGCATGGGTTCATAAACTTATGTGCACCAGTGTAATAAATATATATCAGATATAGTTTTTACTAAGGTACATTTGGCAGTTTAGACCAGCTGACAAACAACAGATGATATCTCAGATTTACATTTAGATGTTGAGACTATGCCGTGGTCAACAAAAATCAGTACTGTATGTTTACCAAGTGTTCATTATGTCTGTAAATTGACTATATTAACTGTTGCTCTGTTAAAAAATGTGGAATGGCAGTTGTGCATAACAACTTATTTAGGACTCAAAACACAAGGTTTTAGGATTTGGACCTGACTTAAGACCTGTTAGTTCAAGACTTTGGACTTGAGTCAAGAACAAGGAACAGGCCCCTCTGACAGCACATAATACAGTGCAGTTACGTAAGTTAAACTTAAACAATAAAGATGACTATTATCAAACGGGTTTGCAGAACTGCTTAGTTATTTTAAGAAATGACTTCTATCTGAACTACTGTGGAGCTTACAACATGCATTCAAACCTGTAGGAAGGTGCCTTGTGTGTCCGTGTGTTTATTATCTATGAAGAGGGCAGTGGAGATCATCCAAAGAGAGGGCAGTGCTTTGTCAGGGTTCAACCATGTCTATGTAGACTCACACTGCAAACACCTCATGCTAGGTGTCTGCGTTGTTGTTAAATTAAGCCTATACGTTTCACTGTAATTACCAAGGAACATAATATCTCTGCAGTGATTACATTATTTGAATTGAGTCAGGTCAGTTTGTGTTTGTGTTAAACAACCCAGGGAGATGCTAATCCTATCCTGGGCACAGTAAGCAGTACTATGCAGTGAGCTCTTCCTCTCTCATCTCCGTCACCTTCTATCTTTCTTTTTCTCTCAGTCGGGTCCTGTATGTCTTCCCTTCTCCAAAGCTGAGCTGTGATTGACATAGTCTTTTCATTATACAAACTGAATTGAAAGAAGAAATATTTTACTTTTGTTGAATGTTTATTAATCCACTATTGGAGGTCTAGACAGTACCACGGTAAAGGTAGGTTCGGACCTCAGTGACCTCAATATTGGGCACGGCCATTACTCTGGGCAGGGTTGGTGGTTTGATCCCCAGCACTTTGGTCTACAGCTTAAATTATCCTTGAGCAAGTCACTAAACCCCTATTGCTCTCCATATCCAGGCCTGTGCCGTACATGGTGAATGAGAGGCACTTTGTCCAGTGCTTTGGTGTAAAAGCTCTAAACATATGAACTCCACTTAAGGCCTTTTAACATTCGCCGCAGCTGACCTGGCACGCGCCAATGTAACGTCAAATGACTTAGATCTTTCTGGTGCGCCAGGATTTTGAGTGCGCGCCACTCTTTTTCTGGCAACGTACGACAAAGCAGAAACAAGAGGCAATTGGGCTGCACAATTAATCAAATTTTAATCGCCATCACGATTTCGACTTCCCACAATCAAATTTGCGTGATCG
>NC_045742.1:16513114-16513270 GCF_008692095.1 Etheostoma spectabile
TTTTTTAAAGCGTCATTTCATAGAACGCTTCGGGTTTTTTGCAAAGCCAATCTACCACTCCGTCAACCGCTGTCTGCTCATGAGCCAGTCAGAGTAGTTCCCTGCACCCCATTATTGCTTAGTTTGTAGATGTAGACAGTCACAGAGGACAGAGTA
>NC_045742.1:16513280-16513633 GCF_008692095.1 Etheostoma spectabile
AAGAAAACTCAACAGATAGCAGTCGGTTATACGTCGGTCTTAAAGTTTACGAGTTTACCAGTAAACGCAACATTTTGTCGCGTCTGTTGTTTTTCAGACAACAGCAGTGAGCAGTGCTAGTTGGTGCTAGTAGCATCTGTTAGCTGTTAGCTCCTCTAGGACGCACCGGTGCTGATGTCCTCGCATCCGCTGCAATGCTGTTGATATGGATATTGTTTAATTTTACGTTACATGACCCATTTTGTCTGCAAAGCCGTGCCTGTGTTGGGTCTCTCCTCAGCTCTCTCTCGTCTACTCTCCGCGCCCCGCCACACAGCGGCCCGGTCCACACTTCTGACATTTGTCCACAGTTT
>NC_045742.1:16513643-16513866 GCF_008692095.1 Etheostoma spectabile
ATTAACACAGCTGTATATTGTTAAGTATGAGGGGCAAACCTGTATTTGTACCAGTGTTCATGCTGGTAACCCTGCTATCGCGGCCGCCACGACAAAGAACACCGAAGAAGTTATTGAATGCAACTAGCTTCAGTTGGAATAGTAACAGCGTGAGACGGAGCTGCTGGCCCTGGACCTGGGCCAGAGATGTGACCCATATCATAGTTCATAAAAATGCAGCGCA
>NC_045742.1:16513876-16514896 GCF_008692095.1 Etheostoma spectabile
ATACAGACATTTCATACACACAACGTGTGTATCCGCCATTCAAACCGTGCTGGACCCGTTCATAATGAATCAGCCGTCTCTCTGTGAGTAGTGTCCATCACACTCCCTCTCGCAGTTATAAATAGCCTATGTGACGATAAAATTTGTTTTGGTTAAAATCAACAAATAATCGCAATCAAAATTTTGATGAAAATAATCGTGATTATCATTTTGGCCATAATCGTGCAGCCCTAAGAGGCCTGGACGAGTTTGAAGATAACCGGATACCAGGACACTCAAAATGACTACAAGTCTCTTTTGTAAACTTACTGGGTTGAGATGAGTTATTTTATGGCGAAAGAAAGGCTTGATCCAACGAAGTAGGTCATTGAATCAAATTGAAGCATTGACGTCAATGCTGCTGCCAGTAATATTGGACTATATCAGACTGGACTGGACTATTGGACTATATCAGACTGAACAACAAAACGAGGTGACGATTGTTGTGCTCCGATTTTCACTAGACCTGGTTAAATGACACAGTTTACAGAGAACACCATTAGCATGGGGGGGGGGGGGGGGGGTGGGGGGGGGGGGGGGGGGGGGGGGGGGGGGGGGGGGTGGGGGGGGGGGGGTGGGGGGGGGGGGGGGGGGGGGGGGGGGGGCTAACTACTTTCCATGCAGATGGAGAGTATGCAACCCTCAGTGGCAAATCTAAAGGCGGTGGGGTTTGCATCTATATCAACAACATGAACACGCAGGAACACAGATGAGACTCACTCTTATTGCTCCCCGAACATTGAGCTTCTAACAGTTAAATGCCGCACCTTCCATCTTCCAAGGGAGTTCTCTGCCATAATCATCACTGCTGTCTACATACCTCCCAATGCAGATACTAAAGCAGCCCTAAAAATTCTGTCTCATTCCATAAATGAGCTTGTCACTTATATGAAGTGCTTTGAGAGACTAATAAAGGACCACATCTCATCTGCCCTCCCCCTTCACTGGACCCATTTCAGTTTGCCTACCGCCCACACCGCT
>NC_045742.1:16514906-16517701 GCF_008692095.1 Etheostoma spectabile
TGGGGATGCCATATCCACTACACTGCACTTTAGCCTGGAACACCTGGAGAAGAACTCTCTTGTGCGGATGCTGTTTGGTGATTTTCAGCTCAGCATTCACTACCATAATCCCTCAGCATCTGGTCAACAAGCTGGGCTCAGACGCACTGGGCATAAGTTCTCCTTTGTGTAAGTGGATACTGGATTTTCTCACAGACAGGCCTCAGTTTGTGTGGGTAGGGAACAACACAATCACCATCATCTCACTGAGCACTGGCTCCCCGCAGGGATGTGTTCTCAGCCTCTTCTCTTCACACTGATGACTCATGACTGTTGTGCAAAGTCCAGCATCAATCACATCAAGTACGCAGACGACACAACAGTGGTGGGTCTTATCCAGGATGGAGATGAGAGGACATATAGGGAGGAGGTGAAACTTTTTGCAGACTGGTGCAGGACAAACAACTTAGCCCTGAACGTCAAGAAGACCAAGGAGCTGGTGGTTAACTTTAGGAGAAATCAACCCCGAGCCACATCAATGGGACTGCTGTGGAGATCGTAAAACACACAAAGTTCCTGGGGGTTCACGTGGCTGACAACCTGTCCTGGGACCTGCACACCTCCTCCATAATCAAAAAGGCACACCAGCGTCTACACTTCTTGTGGCGGTTGAAGAGGGCCCACTTCAGTCCATCCATCCTGACCACTTTCTACAGGGGCACCATTGAAAGTGTTCTGACCAGCAATAATTCTCTCTGATCTGGGAACTGTAAAGCTACAGAGAGAAAGGCGCTGAGCATAGTGGTGAGGATGGCTGAGTGGAGTATTGGGACTACTCTGTCGACCATTCAGAAGCTGGCCCTAAAAAGATGCCTGTCAAAGCAAAGGACATCATCAAGGATCCCACTCACCCAAGCCACAGACTGTTTTCCCACCTCCCCTCTGGCAGGAGGTACCGCAGTCTGAGAGCAAAGACTGCAAGGTTAAAAAACAGCTTCTTCCCCACTGCTGTCAGACTATTGAACACTAAAACCCACTAAAACAGACTCATCTGAATACTATTCATGTGCATAATTATCTGTTTGAATGCACCTTAGTATCTGTTCTGACCGTACCTTATTCTCAGCTGCACTATTTTAAATATCTAGATAATTATATATATATATATATTTTTTAGACTTTGTATATTTATATTTATCACTTTACATGCTCTGCACACCCATATAAGCATTTATTTAATTTTTATTTATACAGCTAATGTCTAGATTTTCTACAGTGTTTTTAATTGTTTCTGTGTTATATTTTTTAAGCTGTGAACTTTGCACATAATTTCGTACTACAGTGTACTGTAGAATGACAATAAAAAAATCTTGAATCTTGAATCTTGTTTACTTTTTTTCTTCTTCTTCTAGTCTGTAGAAATAGCAAAGTCGGTAGCCTTTCCTCATTAGCGCCACCTCTGTTCAGGATAAGTCTGCAACTAGTGTTGCGACCACCACTCGCGAGCATAAACAGTTACGGCACTCCCATGACATCACATTACCGCATGACAGGTCGACTGTGGCAGGCATACTGGACGCTATTTAGAGCCATTTATAGTGATGAAGCAGGTGTTTTTGTTTTTAGTGTTAGGACTAAAGGAAGCTGAGGCTGTGGCCTACATAAAGTCATAGATTTTCCACTAGATAAGCTAGATGCAGAGATGTTAGCCAGAGTCCTGACCAGCTCATATGGCTATAGGTTAACATTAAAGAATGTATCTGTATCTGTTGTCACCTGGGACAAAAATAAATATATAGAATGTCACTGTGCACAAACTATTTCTCAGTGGGTGTGCTATAAACTACAAAACCTGCAGCTCGTCGACACATTCATCTCCCTGCCATTCGCTCCATTTGTTTTTGCCTCTATAGTTTCATTTCTCTGTAGCTACTCTTTCACTCCGTCAAGTGAATTTTCACCCTTCTCTCTCTTTGTCTTGCTCGCTCTCACCTCATTTCACCTCATTTTGTCTTTTATGTTTTCCTCCTCTTTAAGTTTTTCTCTTCTATTCCCTGAGCCGCTCTATCTTCTTGATCTATGGCTATTCCTCTGCCTTTGCTGTTTTTCTCAGGGTTTCTGTCTCTCTCTGTGTGTCTCTTTCACTCTCTAGAACCCTCACGTCTCTTTGTGTTCTGTTTATTGTTTTTAAATTTAAATGAGTACATCATTCAGACAACGATACAGGCATATTGCAATAAAAAAGGATAGATAAAAAAAATTGGAATAAAAAAATAAACAAAATATAATAAAAAATGTAAAGAGGCGATCCCCCACCCACCCACGACCCCCCACTCAACCTGATCTTTGTAAAACTCACAGAACATGAGAGAATCGGTTTTAACAAAAAGAAAAAATGCACTTACAGGTAATGATTACAGCAATTTCTTAATCTTATCTGCCATTGTTTGCCACGCTAGAATAGTATCGGCTCCAGCACTGTGCATTCTTGCCACTGATAGTTCCATATCAACAATGTCTATGTAAGTGATAATCCATTGGGACTTAGTGATTGTATGTGGAGGTTTACAGCATAAAGCCAGCATCTTCTTGGCAGCAGTGATGCCTGTTAAGAGCATACGTATTTTCCAACATGTCGTCTTTAGTGAGGAGGTAGCATTCAAGAGCAGCACAGCGGGAGAACATGGTACATTGAGTTTCAGTACATTAGATAAAGTAGCACAGACCTCACTCCAATAAAGCCTCACGCCCTTGCATTCCTAATACATATGCATGCATGAGTCTATAAGTTCATCTGAGCACAGGGTGCAGATTGG
>NC_045742.1:16517711-16518457 GCF_008692095.1 Etheostoma spectabile
CGTTTCATGAGAAAGTTTCTCCTAGGAGTGAGGTAAGTCCTGTGGAGATAATTAAAATGGATCTGTTGATGGTCTAGGTTTTTAGAAGCAAAGACAATCAAGGACCAAATCTTATCCCAGTCCAGTGAATCACTTTCGCTGTAGCGTTCCAGATCGCTAGCCCGAACATGTAAGATAGGGAAGATTTTATAAGATGATGGATGATGATGGAAAATGATGGAAAAATGTCCACCCCCAAGTATCTACATTTTTTTTACCACTGGGATCTGCTGAGGTAATGAGCTCAGGTTCAATTCAGTTTAAATGTAGAAGCGCCGATTTGGACCAATTGATTCTATAACCAAATTCTTGAAAAGTATCCAAAATATGCGGTAATGATATCGCTGCTCTAACAAAATATAATAATATATCATCAACATACAGTGATATGGAGCGTGTGGTGTTGTTAAAAGTTATTTGCTGGCATCAGGAGGACGGCTGCTGTCTTGGCGGCGCTTAAAAAATGAAGGATATCCATTTTTAAAACCCATTCATCATTAACTACATGAGACATGTAGCCTAATGTAGGATAGTGTGACTGACGAATCTTTGACTGCTGCTTACTGCTTGATGTTTAAGCCCCCAACGTCGCCTTGCAGGCAGCACTGCGACCGTGACTTCAAGGCACCCAACCATTGACCAATCCTATCACCTTCCGGGCAGCGCTGCCTGGAAGGCGACGTTGGGGGCTTGATACCCCAGACACC
>NC_045742.1:16518467-16524051 GCF_008692095.1 Etheostoma spectabile
AAGAGATTGGTCAACACTGACAGTAATGCAGTAATGAAAACTATTATTTCGGTATTGAGGATACATAATGGTCTATAGTTCCCACATTTAGTGCTGTCCTTATTAATACAACTATCAAGGCGGCATTCATGTCATTAAAAAAGGCACCAACTTCAACAGCTTTATGAACCATGGCTAAAAAGTATTACCCCAGTTCTTTCAATAAGGTGAGATACGACTCTTGGGGAATTCCATCCCATCCCGGAGACTTGCCTTTTTTTTATTCCAGCTATAGCACCTCTTAACTCAGTCAGAGTGATTGGTTTCCCAAGGCGTATCCCCAAGGCTCATCATCATGCCTAAGCTTAGGGAGCTCTAAATCTTGTAAAAATGTGTCACATTTAGTTTTATCCAATGATACTTTAGATTTGTATAGGTCTTCATACAAATTTTGGAAAGCAGTATTGATTTCTTTGGGACCAGTCAGCAATTTTTGGTCTGAGCTGAAAGCTGTAATGTTGGAATATTTTTCACATTTTTGCAGAGTAAGAAAGAGCAGGTGACTTGGCCTCAAGCCATTAAAATAATAATTCCTTCTAGTCCTATGAATTTGAAATTCAGCTCATAATCTCAAAATGTTGTTCAACTTCATTCTGACTGCGTTGATTTTCTTTTTACTGTCCTCTGAGGCGCCATCCCCCTACTGAGCCTGTTCTTGCCTTTGTAATTGATTTTCAAGTGAATTAATTTTGCCCAGCCTTGTTCGATTAAGGTAAGAAGCAAAGGAAATAGTTATATTTCTCATAAATCCTTTAATTGCGCCCCACAAGACTCGAGGATCCTCTAATGATTTAGCATTCTCTGAGATAAATGTTTTAAAGGTATTTCTGAAATGGTCACAATGGTCATTGTTTTTAAGTAATGTGTTGTTAAAGTGCCATCTTCTTGCCTTAATTAGAGTCTTGGCAAGTGTGAGCTGTGATGTGAAAACACAATGGTCAGATAAAGAGTTAGGATAAATCAAAGCTGAATGAATTTCAGAGTATAACATTGCAGAAGCCAGTAAATGATCTACCCTTGAATGGGGTTTGTGTCTGTACGATAAAAACTATGTTGTCTTGAAGAAGGGTTTCCAGCTCTAAATAGAACTGTGAGACTGAAATCATCAACTAAACCTTGGAGGGCAACGGTTGAAGGAGGAATATGTTGAGATGGTGCACTAGATCTATCGAGTAAGGGATCCAAGAAGCGTTCATGTCAGCGCTAATAATGTGTGTGTTCTTAAACAGAAGATAGCCTTGCCCTACTCTAAGATCCTTTCAACTGCTTTCATGTAAAGTTTTGGTTTGGGGCTGGCAGAATATATGTAAATGTGTTTGTGAGTGTACATGAGTGTGTATGTGGGTCTTCTGGAGAACAAGTATGATTGGTTGAATTTTTCCATCTGCTGCAGGGCTAAATAGTTGAGAAGAACCCTGTTTCTTTTATATGCTTTACAACCCCCCCTCATCCATGCACATCAAAAGAAGTGCACCAAAAGGGCAAATTAGGACAGAAAAAGAGCTTTATTAGGCACATGGCAACATGAAAACGTGTTTCTGGTTAATCCCATGCCGGATGCATGTGTGTGTACGTGTGTGACTTAGTATGAGTGTGTAACGATGGATATTACAACCTTGTATCTCATATTTCTTTACAATCTGGTCTAAACTAGATTTCCGCACAAAGCATAATTTCCATTTAAAAAATCTGTCTGTCATTTAAGATGCTCTGTCAGCGTTTGTTTTTTCACTGTTGCAAATTAAACCCACGTTGGAGCAGTTTATTAAATAAAGAAATCAATATAAATAAAGATAGGCATACTTTATTTGCAAAATGTTTGCAGGCAAATGCTTTGTTCACTTCTTCAAAGATAAACAACATTTCCAATGCAATTTATCTCCATAGACAGCTCAGCCCTGTGCTTGCCTTCAGGCCTGTGTAAGACTGGAGCCAGAGAGAGAAATGCAGTTGATGAATATAGATAGCTACTCAGCTCTGACTATATGGTCAGGCCTGTATGCACAGTTATGACAGCAGTGACGCACATCTTGAACAAAATTAATGTGACAGCTGAAATAAGACTCTGTAGAACTGTAGATGCCAAAGTAGCATTTTACACCATATACACTATGACAAACTGAAAGTTTAAATTCAAATCAAAATTGTTCTCTTTTTAACATTTACTGGACATTAAAGGTGCACTGTAAGTTCCTGCATGGTTTCAGCTTGATTTGATTTTTACCTTCCCCCCTCAATACACTGTGAAAAAGCCCGGTCTCGGGAGACAACACAGGGGTCATAAACGTCAATCACTTGAGGCACAGGCAGTGCAACAAAATACAACAAACCACTCCAGCCAGTCACCGAAAAGATGGTCTGGAGATGGGGTGGGGGCTAATGACAGTTAGTCAGTTAGTCATGACAGTTAAAGGTCCCATGACATGACTGCTTTTTACATGCTTTTATGTAGACCTTTGTGGTCCCCTAATACTGTATCTGAAGTCTCTTTCCCTAAATTCAGCTTTGGTGGAGAATTACAGCGACTAGAGCCAGTCCCACAATGAGCTTTCCTTAGTATGGACCATTTCTTTGTCTGTAGCTATTGAGGAGGAGAGAGGGGAGGCAAGGTGGAGACTTTGCTCATTAGAAAGCCATGATGTCTCTCTCTTTCTTATGGATGTGCCAAATTCTCCGGGCGGGCAAAGCAGAACAGAATACCCAGGGCTCGGTTTACACCTATTGCCATTTCTGTCCACTGGTGGACCATAGACAGGCTAGGGGAACTCATATTAATTTTAAACAACCTCATAAAGTTAGTAAGGAAACATGGGAGGGAAGGGCGAGCTTCTCTGTTTTGTTTGAAATTGACTTAGAACATCAACAGAAGTGACCATGCAGGAACTCATAGAGCACCTTTAATAGTGAGCAAACTGTCCATTGAGCATGTAGTCAGTATAGCTCTTGGAATCCATTGAATAAAACTAAAATAAAAACACTCCAAACACTTCTTCAGACTCAGTTTTGCTTCTCATTGGAAAGACATGTTATGTTGTATTTAATCTTATTTAGCTTGCGTTCCCATACCAACCTGTACAGTGTCTGTGTAATATACAAATGAGGGGGTAAAGGTTATGCAACACAACAAATTAGTCATTTATATCTACATGTTCATTACACTAATTAAGTTCTACAGGAACGCTTTTTTAACTTTTTGTTTTTTTTTAATGTGGCAGCAGAAAAACTAATCAAGTTATGTCACAGAGCTGTCTTTTTTTTAATTATTTTTTTTAAATTGTTACCAAACAAGCTGTTACAAAGGGGATCACATGTCACCGAAAATCTATACCTCTGAGTTTGGTTTGTGACTGCTGAGAAATACAAATCTGTTGCTGCGTGAAGGAAGGACAGAGGAAAGATGAACAGCTTCAATTATCCGCTAGATACAAAAAAACTGAAGTAAATGTGTGAGAAGAAATAAGCAATAGGGGGCCATTTATCATCTCTGACATTCAAACTGTGTGTGTGTGTGTGTGTGTGTGTTTTGCTGTAAATAATGTTGATATGTCCCTGTGCCCTTACAAGCATCAGGTCAGTGACTCATGGTTCACAGTTGTATCATGCTCTTGATGGATAGATTCATCTGTACATGTGTTAAAACAAAGATACAAATAAATAAAAAATTGGCAAGTTTACAATTTAACACTCTTGTTTTCTTTACAATTGTTGCACTGTAGGGCTGCCTCTAACTTAACATTTGGGCAATTATGTTTGTTTGATACATGATGTCTGACAATCTAAGGGTCATACATTTGCTCTGCAGAAATTCCTCAATGTTTGATGTTGTCATTAATTTAATGAACATTGTGAACATTTTAAATTTGATCTATTTATTATTATTATTATTATTATTATTATTATTATTATCATTATTATTAGTCGATTGACTAATGGATTTATCAATTAATGTTTCAACCCTAACTGATACATACTGTTGGAACTCAGCCTCTTTAGTGACTTTAGTCACTTTCAACTCCTTATGTTGCTCTTTCAATCCTGCAGGAAAGAAATCTTTTTTGTCCCATGTCAAACTAGCTATCTGTGAGTCAAAAAACATCAACTGAAACGCCCCTTGAAGTCGGATTTCCCACTCAGAAAGACTAGAGAACCTCACTAACCCTGATGCTCGGCGCATCAACAATAGTGATAGCTGTATGTACTGTTTCTAGCACTTCTGTATTATTTGTGTCATGTTGCTACAGTGTTTGCATGTGCAAATTACCACTTAATGCATTGTTATCAACTGGTATTGCAATGGCTACACTGGTTACATTCCCCCTACCCTCGTTTTTCTGACTTTTTCAACTCGGGTGTGACGTCATTCCCAGTTCCGACCTCGAGGTAAATGAAACGCAGCATAATGGCGGAACAGAAACTGCTTTGAATGGGAAGACTACTATTCCCTTTACCCAGTCTTTCTCTGTCTGTGTCTCTTTAGTTTCTCTCATTGATTCCCTTTTTAATCACTCTCTCCTCCTCTATCTCCTTTTCATACTTTCTCTCCTGCTTTCTCTCACTCAACATTATTTCTGCTCTTCACACCCATCACCATTTCATACATTTATCTATGCTCTCCACCACTCTTATTCCCCTCACCCTAGATATTGACAGATCAACATCCGAGGCTCCTTTAATTATTCCCTTTTTCATAATGTGATGGGAGCTGGCAAGAAGCTCAGCAAGCATCCACTAATAAAGATACAAACGAGCGCCTGTGTGATAAGTCATTTGGACAACACAAGATATTAGTATTGATTTTCCAAATAGATATGTTCTTTCCTGTCCAAATCCACGCTGCCCCTGATGAGCAATTGCGAAAGCCTGGTGTGCCAACAAGACAGTGTCATGATAGATTCATAATCTATAATTGTTAGGATGAATCTTTTAGGAGGAAAAGTGGGAGTTTTTATATTGAAGGCCTGCAAGGAAGTTGGTCTGAATGTGCTCCTTTGAAGACCTGATGCTTCCATCCGGCGCTTTGATCTTAATAAAAGCTGGCGACCCATTATTTTCCCTTCATTCTCTTTGTTCTTCCATCCCCTTCTCTGGAAATGTAGTGTTTGCATGTCTCAATCATTCTTTTCTCTGCCTTTTCTTTTCTGCGATTCCATTCGCCCACTCTCCTAGCTCTTGTTACCCACTTCTTTCTCTTTCGTTCGCTCTCTGCATCGCACTCTAATCTCCAGCTGGAAGCTTTTCTTGGTGTGTTTTCCTCATTGCCAAATATGTTTCCATCTCTGTCATTGCTGCTTCTTTCCTTCCCGCTGTCCTACCTGTTCCTACTAATGCTGTTTGCTCTTCTCTTCTGTCTCTTAACCTCCCTTTCCTCAAAAGTGTGACAGGGTTCTTGTAAAACAGTCTGCAGCCTGTCCCTCATGCCTGCAGGGAAACATCAGGCAATTCATCAGCAATGTTGTACACAAAAAACCAACACACCTGCACCTGCACCTGCACACGCACACGCACACGCACACGCACACGCACACGCACACGCACACGCACACGC
>NC_045742.1:16524074-16527451 GCF_008692095.1 Etheostoma spectabile
CACTCACTCACTCACTCACTCACTCACTCACTCACTCACTCACTCACTCACTCACTTCAACCTTTGGCTCTCTTTGTCTGCTCTACATACATCCTTTAAAATATATAATAGAAAGAGAAACATTTCCTTCTGTGTGTTGAAACAGGCCTGTTAGAGACCAGAGGGAGATAGAGGGTGATGGAGATTTTGAGATTGGAACAAGCGGGGAACTCTGTTTGTAACTACAAGAACACTAGGCTGATATGTTCGCAGAGATGTATAGGGAGAGATGGGTAGATAAAGGTGTGCTGGTGTTGGCTGTATGCCTGGAGACAAATTTAAGATAAGAGAGGGGAGAGAGATGGATAGATATGGTTTAAGGCTAAAGATGAAATGGGGTTCAGTGAAGACAGGAAATATTTACTTTGACAGCCTGTAAATTCCTATAGGCACAAAACAAGCAGTGCCTCAGCAGAGAGGTGGAGCTGTGTGTGTGTAGCAGGAAATGGTCATGTTCCAGGGTTCTGCACGCTGATGCCACTCGATTCCACCTCATCCTATAATCAGTTATTCTTTCTGTCCACGGCTGGTGAATGTGCGTACATATGTGTCCTCCATGTGTGTGTAAGCACGTGTGTGTGTGGGCAGGGTGAAATTCTTACTACCTGCTGCTGTCCATTCTGTTTCTTTCACTGTGGTGCAAAAAACCACACACATCCGAGCATTCATAAGCAGATTTTCACAGAAGCAGATTGCACATTTTTTTTAGTTGCCAACCTAAATCTTTCCAGCTAAATCTTCCCATATGGCTTCCAAACAATCACGCCTCGTTCATTATTCACCATCAGCAGACAAAAAGTGGCCGATATTTGAAGCAGTTGCCACATTTGCAGAAGCATTATTACGGATGGTTGGCTTGAAAATGGAAAAGCATGTCTATTCTCCAAATCAACTATGAAAAATTTGGCTGTAAAACTTGTCATATGCACCATTTGAAGACACAGTTGCAACTCTATAGACATGTTTTGCTCATTTATTGGCAAAAATAAGATTTGAAATGTTTTCATCCTTGAAGCAAACTGTAACTTTATTCATCATAGTTGACAGTGACATTTTTACATGTCCTTAGGCTAGTGGCTTTCATTTTGGAAAGCTTGTGTCATCAGCCAGTGATGAGTGGATGAGAGCTGAGTAGCCAGCACTTTCTTAGCTTCCCATCATGTTTGATGATGACGCTTGCTCCAGGGATTGGGTGGGAGCGGGGGGTGGGTTCAGCGACCTTGCCGCTGGTGCCACTTCTCATGTGTGTTGAGTCCAATCCTTGAGCTGCACGCTTGTCCGCAGATGGAGCAGGGGAAACCAGATGCCAGGGGGGTACCAGCCACCCGCTGGTGTCTCTTGATGCGCCTCTCGGATCATTGGCCTCGGTTGGTTTGGCATATTTAAGAGAGTGCAGTGGCACAGGTGACCTGCCAAGCGGATCTGTCAAGTGCCAGAGATTCAAGCTGTGTGAAGGGGATGGTTGCTCGCTTTAGGAGGTCCCTGGTATAGTCCTTAAAGTGTGACTTTTGCCCTCCAGCGGAGCGCTTTGCTCCCAATAGTTGACTATAGAGGACTTAAGGCAAGCGGTGTTCAAGCATGCGTATGATGGCATATGGTGGTGTATATGGCCCTATCCAGTGCAGATGTTTTTTGGCCACAGCTGTTTCCATACAGATAAAGTCAGTGTTGCTGAGGATGTCTGTATTCAATCTTCCCAGGATAAACTGAGGAGCATGATCTTGGCCAGGACTTTCCCTGGAATGGAGAGGAGCAATATTCCGCGGCGGTTGCTGCAGTCTGCTCTGTCTCTGTCTCCTGCTCTGTCTACATTTCTGTTTGTAAATGACCACAATGTTAGCATCCTTCCATTCCTGTGGTAGGGTCCCATGTTCCCAGATGTTTTGTATCCAGGCGACGCGTGAGGATGTATCCTCCTTGTTTGAAAACCTCTGCAGGGATTCCATCGGGTCCAGCGCTTTTGTTGTTCTTCAGCCCTGCAAGAAGATTGCAAATAGGGGGGATTAAGGTGAAGGTGTGGGTGCGCAGACCTCACTTCCGTCTGAGGAGACTTACATAATCTGTTCTTCTTTTCGCCCCTGAAAACAGAGGGCTATCCGGTGTGTGTGTGTGTGTGTGTGTGTGTGTGTGTGTGTGTGCGTTGTGTGTGTGTGTGTGTGTGTGTGTGTACACAGATTATAAAATATGACCAAACATTGTATAAGGAAGTTAAAAGTTCTATCACAACTAGCAGTTACATTAAAATGTGTCTCTCCCAGTACTACATTGATAAATATGATCCTGTGATATAGTTATCTCAGTGGCAACTTTATTAGACACACCTGTAGAATCAATTGCAAATTGATTCAACAGCTCTGTTAGTAATTTGACCATAATGGTGTTCAAGTTGTGTTGACATTGTTGTAAATGTGTAAATTAAAATATATTGTTTCCTTATTGAGATCATAGTTAACGGCTTAGGTGTTATACTGGACATTTTGAGAGGTGTTTCGAATTCCTTTGTGTACATGAGGAGGGCAGAATATCATAAACACCTTATAATTCAGTCCAGCACAACACACCACTAACAATGACCTTGATGCTAACAATTAAATTCCCCAAAACTAGGATTGTATTCTTTTAGTGATCACAAAAGGAAACTTTCTGGCAGAGCAGTTGTATTGTATTGCATTAGATTGTACTGGTTTACCTAATAAAGTGGCCATAGAGTGTAGCAATATAACATTTTGAAAGGGACTAGTCCACATTTACTCTTGATGCTCAAGATGAGTTTGCTGTTACTACTTTGGTACATTTACTTAGGTATGCAGGAATTCTACTTGTAATAGTGTGGTATTGCTACTTTTACTTCAAAGTGAAAAGATCCGGGTCCTTCTTCTACCTCCTGGATATATGTTTTGTATGTGCAGCCTGTTGTACAAGCAAATCACCTGTTTTCATCCGTAACTGTCTTCGAATTTGTTTGTACTTTCATTAAGTGAGACAGTACACCATGTTTGTTTCGATTGGGCTTTAATTAAAATGTTATTTAATCTGTGTGTGCGTGCAGTTCTCACATGCAAGAGCACACCCCTGCAGTATAATCTGACACTTGTCATGATCCCTCTATTTTTCCCCTATTAAATATCTAATTCTTTTCATGTCTTGCCTTTTCCTGCTTTTAATCTCTCTCTCTTCTTACATCCTTGACTTTAAGCCTTTTCCCTCCGTTCTGCTCTCCTGCTGCCTGCCTGCCCATCCCTTTTCGTTCCTTTCTTCTTGTCCTGGGAGCCAATCTGCCATCACTCACACACACACTCTGTCCATTTATCCCTGTTAATGTGTGTGTGTGTGTGTGT
>NC_045742.1:16527461-16551451 GCF_008692095.1 Etheostoma spectabile
GGGGGGGGGGGGGGGGGGGGGGGGGGGTATATATAGGGGTATTATGGATGGATGAACAGGAATGATGGATTGAGTGAATGAAGGTGTTGATGGATTGAAGTGGCCTTTTCATGATCAAACCACGATGATGAGGACCCTTCATAATTTTTTTCTCATCCCATGTTTT
Source organism: Etheostoma spectabile (assembly GCF_008692095.1). NCBI lineage: Eukaryota > Metazoa > Chordata > Actinopteri > Perciformes > Percidae > Etheostoma > Etheostoma spectabile. Next base: position 16,527,628 of record NC_045742.1, read on the forward strand.
CCCTTAACTCCATATTTTATATTTACTTCTCAAATCAATGTTTCAGGTTGTGTTTATTTGCATATTTGTCCTCCATCAGAGGGAAACAGATGTGATTAGGTGTGAAATGTAACAAGGCATGTTTGTTGCTTTTCCCAGAGTGTTCTCAAATCAATGGGTACACTCATATTAATTTATAATTTAGCAAATCAAGATCCTGGCGATTTCATATGAATCACTGATGCTCTGCTTGGCTTTTGGCTTGCGTGTGTAGATGGGAGGGAGCTAGAGAGAGTGAGAGAGAGGGAGGGAGGCTACAACCTCTAATGAAAAACAAGGAAATTGGAAGGAGAAAGATAGAGAGTGGGAGAGTGTGGGGAGAAAAAGAGGAGAGAGAGAGAGAGAGAAAAAGAGAGGAGGGGCACTGTGAGATGGAGTGCAAAAGCGTGGAAGGAGGGATGATAGAGGGGTTTCTGCCGAGAGCAGCCATTGAGAGAGGGAGGGAGGGAAAGGAGGATGAGAAGAGGAAAGAGGGAGAGGGAGTGTGTGTGCGCGTTCTAACCGTCCAAACACGTGACAAAAGAGATAGAGACTTCAGCATACAGACGCGCTTGTTTCCACGACGACGACAGCAAGCATGGGGGCTGTGATGGGTACGCTGACAATGCAAGCCAAGACGAGGCGGCTGTCCAGGGGTGAGGGAATACACACACACACACACACACACACACACACACACACACACACACACACACACACACACACACACACACATGCATGTGCATACCCTCATAAACACATAAACACAATGCACACACACATATGGACAGTGAAACTTTTAACAATGTGTTTTATTGTATCTTACACACACACACACACACACACACACACACACACACACTCACACACTCACACACACACACACACACACACACACACACTCGGTCATTCACTCACTCACCCACTCACTCACTCACTCACTCACCCACTCCAGTTCAAATATTCTGCGCACGTACGCAAGCTGCAGACCAAAGATTAATAACTGCTCATATTTTAAGATGCAGTGAAAGAAAGAGGACAAATAGTTTGTTGTTGTGTGTGTGTGTGTGTGTGTGTGTGTGTGTGTTTGTTTGTGAATGAGTGTGTGTGTGTGTGTGTGTGTGTGTGAGACCAACAGGTGTTCCCAGAGGAAAAAAGCATCTTTTTTATCCCCCAACAAAGTTTTAGTGCGACAGTGTGTGTGTTCAGCCATGTGAATGTTGTTGAGCTTATTTTTTTGACAGAGCAAACCAAGAGAGGAGAGTGAGAGAGAGATGGCTTGCGTGCATGCGTGCATGCTTGCATGCATGCGTGTGTGTGTGGCTGAGTATGTGTGTTGCTCTCTGTCTAGCAGCGTGTGCAGATTTGGGCATCAACATTGGTAAACACACGTCGAAGGTATTTGTCACTCTGCTCACACACTGCTGTTCCGTCTTGCTGTTACCTTGGAAGCACGGTAGCCATGGCAACAATAGATGTCAGTTTTTGGGTGGGAGGGGTAGGGAGGTTTGATGAGATTGGGATATTCCAAAGTAAATTGAGGCCATGTGAAAGAGATGGTGAGAGATACAAATATGCAACAACAAAAAATGTGAAGACCTGTTGCCTGTGAGAAATGTTTTACTCCGTCATTACTCATTCTTATAAAGCCGGTAAACCTCATTTGTATAAATAACAAATCCAAACTGCCTGCTCAAGTGAATGGGCACACTGAGCAGAAGACCACTGTCAGAGTGAAAATCACCTATTGTGTGCAGTCACTTAAACTCATTTGTTAAGGCAGGCTATTATCAGTTTTTCAGTGCAAATTAGACCATGCAGGACAATTTCCCAGTGAGTGCATATGGCTCGTTTCTCCTTTTTAATGAGTTGTACACCTAATCCTGTGTGTGTTAAAAGGCAAGGCATAAATGTGTTGCAGTTTTAAATAATGAGGTGATTGTAGATACACTTGCCTTGTGCAAACGGGTGAAATCTGACTCCTGCAAATGAAAAACAAGCCTATTTACCCCAGCAAATGCCTGGCATAAAACACGAAAGAATTGGATGTGTTGGTGTGCAAAGCTGAAGCTATTTGGAGGTTATTTGTAATTCTGGTGTTGTGTTGTGGTGCTTGAGCGTCTCTCCCTCTCCCGCTCTAACATGTTGGATGTATGCAGGATTATTGCAGCAGGGCTTATTTGTGTGCAGCCCCCTATTCTGTGGTGTTGCAGATAACTTGTTATCTGGGATCATGACACAGCGACATGGTGCACGGCTGTAATATTGTGAGATTAGATTCATACAATGATTGATCTTCTGAGCACGAGCTCATCACTGTGCTCCGAAGAAGAAAAAAGAACTGTCTTGCCGTGTCTTGAGTCCTGCGCCTCCCTGAATATTTACATGCCTGCTTGTCTAGTCTGTCTGTTTTCATCAAGGCTGCTTGTAGTTCTTTATTTTCTGTCAAGTGTTCTTTTCTTCCTGACAGCCTCTCTTTGTCTGTTGTTTCCTCCCACCTTTTGTCTTGTCTGCCTGGTTTTTGTCTGGTAGGCTATCTTCTGTGTTTTCCTTCACATCTGTTATGGTGACCTCTGACCACTCATCTCTCCAGTAACATTCTCACCTGGCATTTTTCTCCCTTCCCTGGTGAATTTTTTATTTCCTTTTTAGTTCCTATAAATCTCTGTGTTCCTCACCTACCCCTTGCAGCAATGTTGTCTCAATCTTCCCCTTGTCTCCTGTACTTCTTTGTCACTTCTCTGTCCCCCCCCCCCCCACACACACACACACTCACTCTAATGCCACCACCACAATTTGCTCCTGCCTTACTCCTTCTTCCTTCTCCTCTCTCTCTTTTATGCCTCCATTCTTTCTCTCATGTGCATCCTTTCTCCATCACCCACACTCCCATTAGCTGGTGTGAGTGCTTATTAAGTCATCTCGTTATTCTCCTCACTTGGCATCCAGCAGTCTGTGTACACGTGTTTGTGTACTTCTGCAGAGTCTAGACATGTATTTACTCAAAGATCAATTTTGGCATGCTACTACATGTGCAAACATGGGAGTGTATATTGTTTTATGCACACAGGTGCTTAATATTTTATCTATGACCCTAGAAATAATGTGCTCATATTTGTCTTGTTGAAGGGTGTGCGACTGGATACATGTGGCCCAACATGTGGAAGTGTGTGTTTGTGTGTGTGTGTGTGTGTGTGTGTTTTTAAGCAGAGTGAGTCATTGGACTTTTCAGTGAACAACCCAAAGGCCACTCAAAGATTGGCCCCATGTCAACTGTCTTGGATGTTTAGTGTGGAAAACATTGCCTCCTAGAGCTTGAATTCATGTTGTGGACCATGATGATGTTGTGCATCTTTGCATGGCGTAAATAGAACTGTTGCAGATGGAATCTATTTTTAAATCCTCCATATCACCAGAGAGCCTTCAGCCAGTAGAGCTGCAACTTTTTTGGAGAGCCCTCTCCACCATTAAAGAGGTCGGTGAGAGCGAGCCCTCTCCGTCGCCGCCAGGACAGCAGATTAGGCTAATTCAGATTATGCAAATGACTCTGGCAAGGATTACATGACTCTGTATGAGAAGGAAAGAGAGAGCCTGGCAGAGATGGAGTGGCAGAGTGAGACGTGAATTTGGCAGAGTGAGAGAGATCAGAAATGGAGGAGAAAGGAGGATTTAGTTGGCAACAGAAGAAAGGAAGAGATGGAGGAGAGCTACAGTTAAATACAAGAGCCAGCAGAGGAAAGGTAGGAGTTAAATCCTGTTTCTGGGCTGGAGGAAGTGTGTGTGTGTGTGTGTGTGTGTGTGTGTGTGTGTGTGTGTGTGTGTGTGTGTGTGTGTGTTAATACAAGATGTATTTTTTTGTGATAGGATGCTGGCTGGGGACAGTGACAGGCAGTCTTTTCTTTACTGACAGTTGAGGTTGTTGTTTAATATAATCCATAAACTCCATACCTTATACAAGCTTGTTTAATAGATGGAAGTGAAGCTCCTGAGGCAGCTTTTTATGTAGATTGTATCTTGGTTACCCTAACCTCCTCAGGTTTTAGGTGGGGAACACGATTTGTACAGATTTCTTACAATTAAAAAGAAATTGTTATAGTAAGTATGCCCTGTAACAACTCAATTATACACTGCCATTTATTAATGGTAATCGTATGCTTTTAAAAGAGGTTGCTTATATCAAAATCTTGCTATTAGACCTTTGCTAATTATCTTTGTTGAGAACCGAATTATTAACTTTTTCGAAAACAGAATAGTTCCTGTGCACTTTGACTGGCAGAGTAAAGCAGGAGTGAATCATCCGCTCCCTAATATCTGTGAATGGACAGGCAAAGGCCCAGTGGGTCAGGGGGACACTAAGCAGGAGCAAGAGGAGGACATTTTTGTTTGAAAGTAAGAGCGCTTGGTCAGGAACGACATTTATTTTCAGCTAATCCCAGATCTGCAGCCTGCTGCTACCACTTTGTTTACAAAAAAATCATGTTATCACATGGAAAATGTCTAAAAATCACAATTGCATATTTTTAAATTTATCACACTTGAAATGTGTTTCACACGTTATATTTTATGTGTGAAATGTCCGAAAACCACGTGTAAATTAATAATTGATTTTATGCTCTGCTCTGCTTTATTTTTAAATAGCATCTGTCTTTTATATTTATGTTTTATCAGTGCACATTGTAGTACATTTTATGTATGAAATATGCTATATAAATGAAGTTGTAAGCACTCAGGCCACATGTTTCCTTTAATATTCTGTGGTATAGTAGGCTTATCCTACGGAAAGTGTACTATCCGTGGAAAGGAAAGGAGTGTTGGTGTGAAAAAACAGGAAGATTTATTGTTCGCCATGTCTGTGTGTTATACCATGACAAAAATGTTGCTGATTGGTCAGAGTGAGAGACAGCTGAAGGCCGATTACTTGAACAAACACAATATATCATCCTTAACAAGTGATGTGTACACTACGGAGCGTTTTTTTTAAATGTCTGGCAAATTAAATTAAATGCTACTCTTGCCACTAAATTTAATTTTACCCAGCAGTTCTGCTTTAATCCCAGAACGGTAAATAAAGCAACCCTTCAATTGACAACTCTGTGGGAAACCTCTTGATACAGCAGAGCCCCCTGCAGCCCGCCAGTCAGTGGCTACACACTTCATCTCGTTGGGCAATCACAGCTCCTTTTTACCTTCACATTTGGACATGAATGAGTACCAGCTGGTCACAGTTCAGAGATACTACGGAAAATGTTTATCTAATCAGTACATGCTTTACATGCTAAGAATATGGTATGTTTTATTGTTGACATTTTGTTTTTTTAACTTTATCATGTTACAACTGAACATATCAGCTAAATCGGAGGTAACACGTGTAATGAAATGTGCAACACATTTTTATTAGAAGCTTTGACGCACACTAGTGACTTCTGTGTAAGTCACTGCTTCCCCCTGCTGGTACTTGCAGCCTATAGCAGGTTAAATTTATACTCATTCAGACATATTACAATATTAAGACATTATTAGGTGGATCTCACTGGGTGTATTCATACTTACTGATTTGGATAAAAGTGTTGTTTACATTGTAGTGCAATTCCCTTTAAAAGGACTCGGTCATGTTTGATTATAAATAAGTCCCTTTGTAGTGAATTATTAAGCCTTCTGTTGTTCAGGGATGACTGTGTGTCTTATAATCAAGTGCTAATCTGCTCATAAACACACACGTACACACCCACAAATGCATACACACACACACTCATACACACACGCACACACACACACACACACACACAGACACACACACACACACACACACACACACACACACACACACACACACACACACACATGCATATGTGCGGACAGTCACAAGACAAGCATACAGTCGTACAGTAGAAGGTGAGTTTATCATTGTTTACAGTGTGCTCAGGTCGGACCCTCAAGTTAGAGCTGCGTTCCCAAAGAGTGAAGGACACAGGGATTGTAACAGAAGGGGTGGGGGGGAAGAAGCGTTAGTGGGATTGAGCGAAGGTCAGGATAAGAGAGTGAGATACCCCAGGGAGTCCGGAGACAGGGGGATAAAAAGACAGAGACAAAGAGAGGCAGGCACGTACTGATCTCACTGTAGGAGAAGGCAGGATAGATAGAAAGTTAAGGCATGAGAGAGAGGTGAGAGAAACAGCTCCCTGTCGCTAACTGTAGTCAGATTTGGGTGAAAAAGCTATAGCTAGTTAGAAAGTTTAGAATGTGTTTGTTCTTGCATATTTCTACAGAACATAGTAAAAGTCCAATAATTTAAAAAAGAACTTAAAGGAATCAGAGGTGAGTTGGAGACAAAAAGCTTCTAGAGGCCAGTGGAAAGAAATAAGTGAATCAAAAATGGAAAGAGAGGAGCAGAGTGAGAACAGCTTACATACTATAGCCATCATTCTGTTGTGCTGTGGGGCCGTCAAAATGCTGCACCTACTGGGAGTCATCACCGTAGAGGGTGAGTCAATACTACAACTCTACCATCACCTGAACAAGCACTCACACTGTCAGCAAAGTTGGAAGGTTTTTACTACTGTCTGTCTGTGAGCAAGTTATAGATTTTTTGGGAAAGTTTGATGTGTGGAACTTAGATCACTTGTATTCAGCTGCTTCTTTCTGAGAAACTCATCAGAATATGAATACATAAACAAACAATGAATGCATGTGAATGTTTGAAGCTGGAGACTGACTGACTCAACTGCATGTACTGTAATTCATTCTTAACTATTGCCTTCAATCACCCATAGTATAGGCTTGCTGTATGAGGCTTGTGTGTTTTTTTCTCTGCTGTTTTTGATATTCTAAATCTCTCATACTTGGTAAACATTTACTTCAATGTCTAGTGTCATCCTGTTTACAGAAAACTGAGTCTAAAACAGCTACAATTATTTGAAAGTTAACAGTGATAATATATACATACTAAAAGTCATAAAAATTAGATAACTAACGTTCATATCACAACTTTAAATTGTCTGGATGTGTTCCACAGTGTGTAATTTTACAAATCTTAAGTTCTATAGGTGTGTGTGTCTTCATGTATGGGTCCTGTCTAACCATTGTTAATTTATTCTAAACACCTAATTGTTGCCTGCATTTACGGCATTATTTCTTTTTTTAACGACATGCACATATATCTTTGTACATGCTGAAAGATATGCCCTGCTAACCAATGTGATCATAAAGTCTAATGTACTGAGTGAAGGTGAAAACAATTTTAAACTTAAATACTACTGTAACTGATCCTGACTCTCACGCAATTATACATTGTACTTTGAGTTGGGACGTCCTGAGTTGTGGTAGATTTTGTGTAAGCAGGAAGGGTGTCCTAATTGGGTGTAAATAATCTCACCTTGAACCATGATTGTGCACCTCCACCCTAATGTGACACTGAACTGCCTTAGTGATGAATTGAATGGCCTTCAGGTGTGTTCGTGCGTGTGTGCGTTAGTGGAAATGTCCTATGTAAAGAGAGGCTGCTTAACTACTAAACAGAAGTTATACAAAGTAATGATGTAAAAATCCACCTACACTGTAGAAAACTAGTGGGCATAGTGTAATAAGCTTTTGCTGGAGAACATACCATATTATTGTATTTTATGTGGGCTGTTACAGTTCGAATAATAAAATAGAATAGAATGCCTTTATTGTCATTATACACAAGTGCAGTACCTGTGCAACGAGATTGAAGCAACCCCTTTACAGTGTCAACACGAAATATATAATATAAAAAAATATATAAAATATAAAAATATAAAGTATAGGTAGTGCAGAAAAAAGAGGGGGGAGGGGGCTGGTGGACAGTCCTGAGAACATCTGTATACTGTACATGCAGTATATAAAATAGTTTTGTATACACACATAGTTATATTTTATATTTTGTTTCAGTACCTAGTGTACAGTGCAACATTAGATTAGAGGGATGTCATCCTAATTTATATTCCATCATAAGTTATATTTAAATTCAAACACACTTTTGCTCTTGAGGCTTGATGGCAGCACTTCTATGCAGATATGAAAAGTCTGTTAATGTATTAAATGGGATCACTGGACTGTTGACTGAGGTTTCATTGAGCAGTGAGATGAAGTTGTCTTTGCCTGGCACAGTAAAAATGCCAACCTGCTAGTGATGATTCTCTGAGAGAATAGAGCTGAGGAAGTATTGGTGTAATAAAGCTTCACAAAGTGCTAATGGTCTTGGCACACATTCTATTTTAGGACTGTTGATGTTTCAGAATCTGGAGTGCCAAGGACAGTGTGAACACTGCACTCTGTGACACTTCATTAAAGCAGGACAGGAGCCTCTTTTTAAAATGCTTTAGCTCACTCACTGTACCTGCGCCACCAGCACCCACTCAAACCACTGCCTGCTTGAGTCCTCCGATGACAGTGCTATAATCTGTTTAGTGATGACAGTAATTTGTTACTGCTAAAAAGACAGAGGAAATTGTAGCTGATCAACATGCAGTCCTATAGATATGAAGTCAGCGCTTTTAAATAATTAGAGGTCTATGCCAGTAGCAATCTAGGCTGACACACCAACTGTCTATACTCCAAAACATTCATATCACTTTTATGATTATATAACAAACTATAATGAAGCAGGAGAAGATGATAACTTCAGGTCTCTCTCAGATGCTCCACACTAAAGCAAACACTGCTGAGCAAGCTCACGCAGGTCAGTGACAATCAGACTGGACAAAGTGGACCGGGTTATTAACCACCAGTATGTTTTTTTTACATCTGTCATTTTACTACTGCACGTTATGACCACTTCATCCTATTCTGAATTTGTATGACTGTTATTATAATCATTTATGCACAGGTATAGTATTATGTCTGATTATTACATTGTAGATTGCTTCAGGGACTTTCAGGGTGTTTAGACAAGTGTGTGTGTGTGCGCGCGCGTATGCTCACGCGTGTATGCGTGTGTGCGCAACTTAGAGTCAGTGTCCTCTCTCCCCTCCCCTGTGGCGGGAGAGTAATGAGTTGTTAATGATCGGGCCGGTGAGAGTAGGAACATGGAGCTGTTAAACTGACCTCTACCTTTCCCCGCCTATCTTTCCTTTTTAAAGCTAAAGTCTTATTATTTCTGCCTTATCCAGTACAATAGATATTCAAGATATTCAGAACACTGTGTCCCTTCTTCCTTCTTTTTTTAATGTTTTTTTTTATCTGCCCTTCCGTTCTTTTGCTCTCTCAATTTTTCGTTGTTTGTCGTGCGTGGGTTATGTTAAGGAATCTTCTTTCATGTTTCTTCAGACAAAACTGATGATGACTTGGAGATAACCATGGTGTGCCATCGACCCGAGGGCCTCGACCAGCTAGAAGCCATAACCAACTTCAGCAAAAGAGAGCTCCAAGTGCTCTACCGGGGCTTTAAGAACGTAAGTGACTGCACTTTCTTTTATATATTTTAATATTTGTATACATATATTTTGATTTTGTTGTTTACAGTATATTGTCATTCTGAGGAGCGACTAAACTGTGTTTTGTTGTCTTAAAACAATGACAATAAAGATCTATTATGTCTACTCCATTCTAGGTGAATTAGTCCTTCTTATACTGTACACACAGCACATAACCAAAGTGTCCATGTGATGACCGGTAGATTGCTTGCTCTAGTGCTTAAATGTAGAATAAACCTGAAGTTTACTTCTTAGCAAGCACACCAAGAGATTTGTTTAAAAGAATAAATACTCCTTCACCCAAGAATTCTGAATTCTGTTTGAAAATGTATTTCATTCATGTGTGAACACAAGATTTACTAAACATTTTGATTCATTCAGTGTCGTCCTGGTTTGTGCCGTAACTCGTCTTAGACCCATAGCAACCCTGATATACTGTATGGCCAAAAGTCCAGACAGATATTTGGGGATCAAAAATGACCTTGTGCAATAGATTCATTAGGCCTCCTGGGTAAAATCCATAATCTCTGTCTCTAAATTAAGCAAATAATAGGTGCAACAAACTGATGCTTCTATAAAAGAATATTAGCTTGCCAGATATCCCTTTTTTTGGGTGTGTAATGCTTTGACGAACACTTGCTTTGAAGCAAACACATTTGATTTAAGTGGTTTTACAAGTCACCTGTTTTTCTCTGGTAAATCAATTAGGCTTTATATCAGCACCAGGAGCTGTCCACAGTTTAAGCCTGTATGTCTCTCCAATGAAAGGCAGATTTAGATGATGAACTAAGGGCATTTTTATTGGATTAAAAATGACCTCATGGCATTTATATTGCTGTACTAATGCTACAGTAGATTTATTAAAAGGTTTGATATTTCTTTAGATTTCATTGCTGCTATTTGTTTATCGCTACACTTGATGCTTTCTTTCTTCATTTTATTGTTGACATTGTTAATTCTATATAGTTTGCAGTAGTCTTGTCTTTTTTCTTACAATACAAATAAACCTTTAAGTTGTAATACATGCCAAAGTAAAATAAAATTAGCTGTCATCCATGGACACTTTTTGTGTCTTTTTTTTGTAAACGTACAGCTAAATTAAAGCGAACATGTAAAAACTAGACTCAACAGTGACATCCTGAAAAGACAGCCAGATTTGGCCACTGCAGTCTGTTTTACTTTTGATGGTATTACACATGAATGCTTTATACTACAAACTGGTAATATTTAAAACTATGTTGTACTAAAATGTATCACATAGAGGTTTAACCAACAGCCAATCTCCTATCACCGTTGTGTAATCCTTTGATTTATTCCATCAACACTCTTCATCTGTTAAACCCTCCCTCAGTCCTCCATCAGTTTCTGTCCAGGTTGGTATCTGCAGTTTACATCTCCCACCTCCTCACCCTCTCTTTCCGTCTCCCGCTCTCATTCCAGGAGTGTCCAAGTGGCGTTGTGAATGAGGATACTTTCAAGCAAATATACTCCCAGTTCTTCCCACAGGGAGGTAACGACAGAGAGTGTGTGTTGTGCTGTTTGAGTCTATACTTGTCTTGGCTTCTGTATTGTTTCTACCCAGTGTACTGACACACTAATTTCTTCTTACTGCAGATGCCAGCACCTACGCACACTACCTGTTCAACGCATTTGACACAGCACAAAGCGGCTCCATAAAGTTTGAGGTTTGCTTGTTTCTTCCTATTCAAGTAATATTGTTGTTTTTATTTCAAAACTAGTTCTCCTTTGTCAGTGTTTGATTCTGTCCTTTTTGTCTCCATCAGGACTTTGTAGCAGCTCTGTCCATCCTGCTGAGGGGCTCCATCACTGAGAAGCTACAGTGGACCTTCAACCTTTATGATGTCAACAGAGATGGATACATCAACAAAGAGGTGTGTGTTTTGTGTATTTGTACATGCCTAACTTTCATTTATTTTCAATAGCGCTAATACGCACATTGTTTATGTGTTTTTGTGTTAATCTCACACTTACCGTCCCATTTGTGTCTCTGTTTCATAGGAGATGACAGGTATCGTCAGAGCGATATATGACATGATGGGGAAGTACACTTACCCTGCCTTGAAAAATGATGCACCCAAGCAGCATGTGGATGCCTTCTTTCAGGTAACAACATCTGAGTACTTTATTTAATTCTAATAAAAACGGCAACAACAAAAACAACAACACATTTTTGATGATTAAGCAAACAAGGATGTGTCAGACACATGCTTAACATTTACGGAAGCAGCACCAGTAGAAGAAAAAATTGGTAGTTAGCATGAGCAGCAAAGTACACCATCAAAAACAAAAGAGTGACAATAGACTAAACTTGCAAAAAAAAACAAAACAGAAACACCACAGCAAAGAGAGCTGAGCAAGAAAGAAGTTGCCAAAATGACACAATGACACAGTCACAGAATAGGCCACTGATTTTTACAGGACGTGTATTTATTTACAAAAGATTTGTTGATAGCGTTTGTACCTTTGATTAATATCTTAATATCTGACACACCTTTGACAAATGGATTGGCAGTATGTGTGTTCTTCTCCACAGAAAATGGACAAAAACAGAGATGGGGTGGTCACTCTGGATGAATTCATCCTCTCTTGTCAAGAGGTATTCTCTTTTTTTCTTGTTAAAGTTACATAATCCTAAGGATCCCTCTCCAATCAACCTTTTTCACTAAAGACATTTTGACATGTCTCAGTAGGAAGACACAAGTGTAAATTGTTAAATTAATGATGACTGAATTCTGTTAAAACGGGGCCATTGTTAACATAATTCGAAACACTTGTGCTTTTTCTACTGTTGTGTGAAAGGCTTATTGTAATATTTGCACTTACTTTACTTACTATTTACACAATGTTTCTCGGATTCTTTGCTTATCTTCCTCCTTTGCAAGTCTCACTATACTGGATATTAATTTCGGTCTTTGCTACCTTTTGTATCAAAGTGTTTATCTGCAGAGAGCTCACTAACCAACATATTAAAGGCTTGTACTGCCCCCTTGTGGCCAGCAAACTGAATGAAATGGTGGTTGATGGATGACTCTCCTCACACTCTGCTTCTTAATTTTCTGTCTCAATTGCACAGGATGAAAACATCATGAGGTCTCTACAGCTCTTTGAAAATGTCATCTAGACAACAAAGAAGAGGGGACTGTGCAACAGACGAAAGCGCCAAGCAAGAAAAGAAAATAGAACAAAGGAGAAAGAGAAGCAGGAGAGATGAACATGCAAGAGAAAAGGAACAGCACCGCTTGAGACAAAACATGGATCTTGTAGCTTTGTGTGGGACGGTTGCCACAAATCTTCATTGAAGGCATCTTGCTGTAACAAATCCTAAGAGACAAACATTTTGAAAAACGTCCTTTGGACTTAAACCCTTCATTTAACCTTTCTGTAACAATTGACCTTGTTTATGTCTCCCTTGTTTGTTGCTGTCGTTACGCTGACGGTTACAGTCGCATCAGACTGTGTGTATTTCATTGCATCGTGTAAATACTGATTCTCACACATTTGGTCGAATACCCCTCTGTATATTGAACCACATTATCAAGCACGACTGGAATTCCTAAAAGCAGCTAAGCAGTGAGATCAACCCAGTGCATACTATTGTGGATCAGAGGCTTAATTAATAGCTGTTTTCATCAGTAATTTTTACGTCATCACAAGAAATGTGAGCAATATTGTGAAGCATGCAAGACAGAGGCCTACTACATATTTAACGTATATGTGCCATGAAAAGCTTGGTGGCATTATATTCAGCAAAGTAGATACATTTGAAAAGCCAAGGTCTGGGTGTAGCATCTCACGGAGCCACCTCATCCGTTTCTGAATTCAGACACAGGCCTGGAAAGCTTTGCTGAGCTGAATATAAGCTTGCAGTCTTAAGTCTCGTGGCACTTTGCAGCAGTCTTCTCTACACCTACTGTGTGTGTTCCAGTGGTGTCAGTCAGTGTCTCAATGTTGCAACGACTCAACTGTAGATATTTAACTGTTGTATTGTATTGTGGCCGTGTGGAACAGTCTTGTCTGCGTGTTTCTGATTCTGACTATCTGTCTGTCTATCTGTCAAATTGGATATAACTGTAATTATTCAACCTGACACTCTTCGTTAAATAAAAAGTCAATTTAGAGGTTTACTGGCGTACAGATGCAAAGTGTGTGAAGTGTGTGTATGTGTGTGTGTGTGTCTGTGTGTTTGTGGTGTCCTGATGTAAAGTCTCGAGCAATTAGCTTCATCTTGTGGACACCACAATCTGTCCAGAGAGGAAAGTTTTGTCGTCTGTTTTGTCCATTAAAAATGTCGACTCAGAGCGACCAACCTTTCACTGTGAAGGATAGACAGGAAGAGGGGAGAAAGATGGAGGGATTGTGGAGAAAGAATAGAGGAAGATGAGAGAATAAGACAGGAGATGAGAGAGACCTCGTCACTGATTCTGAAGGAATGGAAGCCATGTTTCACACAAGAGCCATTGTTTTGAAGATTGAGCAGGACAAAAATACAAATTTATGAATGATTTACTGTCATGCCCACTCACTGTGCTACCAATGAAAACCCTTGCTGAGATGTGTTGCGGCTCATCTCAAATGTACCCAGATAGACTAACAGACAGGAAGACAAACAGATAGACATCTTAAAACTGTCAAAATGAAATAATGTGTGTAATGAAATATTGTATAGAATCATTATATTTATCAATAAACTTTTCAAGAAACAAAAAGAATTCATGTCTACTTGTCACGTACCTTGTCACTCCAAAATTTGTTTTTTTTCTAGCTTATAATTATGGTGTAATAAACCTTAAAAATCTTATTTTTTTATTTATGGTGCATCATAAAGAGATTGAGCAAAAAGTGTCACAAGAACAATTTATATTGTTATTTACAGATATACAATGAAAGTATAAAAAGAGTTGTACATTTGTGCCTCTCGATCCCAAAGGACACACAAATAAAGCATGATAATGTGCATATGAAAAAAAACGTCACCACCGTCACTGAACATGCATCACTCCCTTATTTTCCCAACTTACTGCCTCGTTCATATTTTCTTCACTTCTCTCCCCTCTTATCCAGACATCTATTTTCCTTTTATTACTTCGCACAAAAGCATTTCTCCCCCATTATGTAACATTTTAGGTATCCTTATCTTTTCACAGGTGTGGGTGCAACACACCTGTGTATGTAGGTGGATGTGGTGGTGCATTTTAGTTGGAGGTATACATTTATAAATGAGATCGGTAGAATGCTTCAGTACCAGAACAACTAAAAAAAATCTCTGAACCCGTTTTTATCTGCATTTTCGTGTATTTTGTGGCAGGAGATTTATTTAAAACTCAGACAAATTTTTATGCTAGGACTCTATTGTATATGTTTTGGGGTGTAGGCCTTGTCTTTATATGGCTGGTGTTTATCCCCTAAAAATACAGAGCCAACCCTTTCAAAGTGTTGTAAAGTCTGTTTCAGAATAAGGAGTTGGTTGTTGAGAGCAAGACCTTCAGAAAACACTTAATCGTGTCTTACTGGGGATAATTATTTGCCTCCTTCAAGTCTATGGGGTGAATGATCTTCTTCTTATGAACAGATCAAGTACAAGCATCACAGGGTGACAATAATTTTGAATTAAAAGTATTCTTTCCTTTTTTTGATTTAAAAAAGTCTCACGGTTCCAAAGTACAGAGTTGAAAGATTTATTCCAAGAAAGTTCTGTTTCTCTTTCAGAACAGGCATCACTCACCCTTATGTCAGGTCCCTTTTTCCCAACCGCCCAATCAAATGGCTGCCTGTGACCCATTCTTCAGTTTATCTGGTCCAACATTTTTTTTTATCCATTGCATGGACAAAGTAAGTCCCACTGTCCTCATGTAGGCCTAATTTAATGTATGTATCCTCCCAGGGATATTAGATGATGTTTATTGATTACAGCGTGGTGTCTGGTCTCTATTCCCTCTCCTCGGCCCAGGGTTGGAGGTTCTGCAGGGCATACAGGGAGGAGTTATGCGCGCAAAGTGGATCCGAGACCGCTGATTCGCTGAGAGACTTCTGGAGGGCGGACTGCTGCAGCTGCAGGATGAGGCGATTGGCCTGTTGACGCTCCGCCTCCCTCTCCTCGGCTGTCTGTCTCCTAATAAAAAACAGGTGAAAAAAAAAAAACGTTATTAAATAAATAAATAAATAAATATATAAACAGAAAGTGAAGTTATGTAAGATTAATGGACAGCATCAAAGACTGCAAAAAAAATTCCCTTAAACTGCACAAAACAGCAGTGATACGTTCTTAGAATAAAAATTAAATGTTAAAAGTGATAAAAGAATGTCAAGGTTTGTTTTTAGCATGAAAAATTAGCAAAATAAAAAGCACATAGCATCATCATCATCACATAGCAACTTACTATCTGTAATAATAATCACTCATTGGTAAAAACTACATTTTGGGGATTAAAAAAAGGCATTTCTCTACCAAATATTTAATATTAATATTGAATTGTATAGGATGAAGAACATGAAGAGAAAAAAAGAAAAGAAGATGATAAAACGATATGAACGCTGATTTAAAAAATGTATAGACGTATATATATTTCTTGTTGTTTATTTGTATCCTGTAGCTTTTTTGTTCCGTGTCGACGGGCTCAATTCACAGGAAATGGCGCGCGGGGTCATCTACAGAACGAGGAAAGTTTGATTTTGAACAGGACGCCTCAAATAGGTGTAACTATTTGCGGAAGAAAACTGTAGTGCGGGTTTCTAACGGTGAATTGTGAATAAATGGGGTTACAAATGTAAGTACAGACTCCTTAGACTTGAATTTGAAACGTCATACCAACCTCCACTTGGTCCTGCGGTTCTGGAACCAGGTTTTGACCTGTGCGTCTGTCATTTTCAGACTCTTGGCCAGGGCTGCCCGCTCGGCGCTGGCCAGGTACTTCTGCCGGTGGAAGCGCTTCTCCAGCTCGCAGATCTGAACTCTGGAGAAGGACGTGCGGGGCTTTTTCCGTTTTGGCGGTGTCCGGTTCTGATACGGGTGTCCTATCCGCCGCGTAACGGCAAACGGCACCAGGGCTGCTGCAGGGAACAGAAACACACACCGGTGAGTGGAAGATGAGATTTCCTACAGCACCAAACAGACTAATTCACTCCTCACTCTGTATGGAAATTCAAGGCCATATATCACATATATCTGCCCTGTTTGACAACAATTCCCTATTTAGACTGTGTAAGCCATATGTGAAATATGTGAGTTGAAATTTATTGTGAAAGATGAGTCTGGCCAAGTATTGGAAACAATGCAATTATGGAAAAATAAATGAATACTCATTTTAAAGGTGTTTGAGCTGTAACGGATGAAATCCGCACTGCTAATTACAGCGAGGACAGCAGGCCTGTTGGCCTATTTGTCTTTTCTTTACACACTATATGCAAGACTTTTGATAATGAAGGCTCCTGTTCATCTTCAATTTGTTTAACCTTTGTGTTATATACATCGACCAGATCACACCTTTTCTTATTTTAGATCAGACCTAGTTTTCAGACCTTATTTTTATTTTCCTTTTCTCTTTAATTTCTGAAGTAAATTATTTGGCAGCGTAATATAGGCTTATTTTTAATTTATCTTCAATGTAGCCTTTTAATAACATTTAGTTATGTTTTTCTACAGTAATGCATCATAACAGAACCTGCGGTTGCTTTTTGGGTATTTACAAATAAAACCTGAAAAAGTGTGATTGAACATTACGATTTGTTTTGCTTTTCTTAGAAATTACATATTCAACTCCTAAAACATAAGTGAAGTCAGTAATGAAAAAGGCTTTAAATAATAATGTGTAAACGTAGTATGTGGGCTACTCCATCTCATGTTGCAACGATATTTAAAATAATTAAAGTGACAACATTTCAGTTGGCTGTAAAAGCCTTTACAAATATTTGACACGTGTTTTTTTTTTAATGATTCAGCAGCAGTTACTAATGTTTTAAATATTATACAATATTAATGATGTAAACTTGTTAGTTGGAACAGCTGGCCTACCTGATATTCTGTCCTTGGCGAACCTGTTTCCTATCCAGGGGAAGCACAGCCCTCCAAACCCAGGGACAGCGCTCTGGACTGGGGCCGGGGGTCCCGGCGCTGTCATGGGTCTGTGGGCCGGGACTCGAATTACTCCCCGGCTTCCCAGACTCCTGCTCTCCTCATATGAACCTGACGCCTCCACCGGAGGCATTATACCGGAGAGGGAGATAGACAGCGCGGTGTATGAAGGCGCGCTTGCCCCGGTCGGGCTTCCTAAACTGTAATAACCATCCCCGTTGCTTGAATCGGATCCACTTTGTCTTCCAGACACGCGCCCGTTTTCTGGCTCTGTACCGGCTCCCAGGATCTGGTCGATGCCGAAGCTTATAGGCTCGTGATGGGCCGGTTTTGGAGGAGGGCTCGGCGCGCTGGGTGCTTGCTCCATCCCTGTCGATCTGTCGCAAAAAGGACGAAAAAACTGAACAAGGTGTTTTCAGGGGGAATCGCAGCAGGGTCAAACTGTACCAAAAGTAATTGCCAGTAGTGTCTCCATCGCTGTCCAGCCGTCCGCCCAGAATCCAGCGTGTCCTTGTTGTCTCTAACAGGCCTCTTTCAGAGGACTGGGTCCTCTCTACATGCTGTGGTGAAAGTTTGATGGGCGTTTGGAGAGATGTGACGCTCTGTCCTCCTCTCAGCGCGTCAAAACGCTCAGTCTAGCAGCTCCGTCCTCCTCCATCCCTCTCCACCATCCATTGGCTGGCACCGGAATGACTGATTGAATGTTAATGGGAGTATAGCCCACAATTTGGCACAATAATCAATATTTCCCATAACCACGGGCGTCAGTTTGTTATATATATATAGCAAGATATGGCATTGCCATGCCTTCTGAATGAGTGAGAATTTGCTGTTGCCATTTTTTTATCATTATAACTGAGAGTAAGAGGCAAGCGACAGCTTCATGGAAATTTATTTGGCATATGTAAAATAATTGCACCAGGGATAACTGAAGATCAATGTTCTTTTAAGCGTCTCTGGTGACACAAATATATCTTATCGTTTCCACCGAGTGGTGTTTGGTCAGCCTGTTTGTGTTCCGCTCGTCTCCATAAATGTCTTCACGGGTTTATAAGTTTTGATGACAAATCATACGATGGAAAAAGTTTTTACACACAATAGAATCCGATGAATTGATGCTTCTGCCCATTATCACTTTTCAGGCGAGACATAAAGTGTGCATCATTTGTCCTCTTGGGTTCTGTGTCACCTCCCCAATCTGTATTGTTTGACACATGTGGAATACACGTGAATAATAAGTTTTCATGAAAACTGATTGAAAGCCCGTAGGAAGTGCTTTATAACCTGAAGACTACTCGTCATGAATGTATACTTCACATCGTCCACGCCTTATAAATGTGGGGAGTTTTTGCATGCATTTTTTTTTTTTTTTTACATTTCACATACATTTTATTGGTAAACTGTTTTAAAAGGTTAGATTTTTAAGCTCAAACCAAAAATTATGAAATGTGTTTTTCCCCAATAAGCGTCGAATTTAAACCCTTAAATGTTCGCATCTAATAACCAGTTGTAGAGCAGTCACTCGCGTTAATTCATAATTTTTTGAATGTCTAGTTACAGAAAAAAAAGTTAATTCTTAGAAAAACATTTACTCAATAATCAATTTCAACAGATGTTATTAAATATGGTACGTGTGAGATTATTGAGACAAAATATAATTTATAAAGTCAGATTATCATTTTACTGGTGCGTAATTACGCACACAAAACCCATCACATCTCTCTTTAAAATAAAAGGACAGCAGCCTAATTGAACACTGGCAGTGAATCACCAGCACTCATTGAGCACGGTACAGCATTGTGTGGCCTTATTTGTTGTTCCTGGTAGCCAGTGCCACATTAAATGACCTGACAAGGGAAGGCCATGGGCTACTTCAGATAAAGTGTCCGGGCTCTGGAAGCTGCTAACCGCTCAGATTCAATGGAACAGGCGCCCAAAGTGACCGGATAATCACATTTTCACTAACTTGTCGCAGGGACAGACAAATGCGCGTCGGGTTCAAATACGGCAGGTGTTAGGCTATCACATTACAGTACTTAAACAAACTAATGCCTAACATATTCATTTAGTGACAATGGGGTTTATATTAGTAGGTTTTTAAAATAAATGCTCAACCTGTTCATCAATCATCGTTTTTGCGTGTGTTTGAACGTCTCAACTGTGTAAATAATGATTTTGTAGCATTTGGGATTTGCTGGATTCTTGTCAACATTTTTAAGCGGGCTGTTGGCTAATGTCTTTATTGTTTTTGTAATAACAATCCATTATTTAAATGCAGCCTGAATTTAACTGACTTGTTAAACTGCATAAAAAAACCATCCTATCATAAAGTAGATAGATGAAAATGGTTGAATTGTGATTTTTGTTTTAAGTTATACGCCTCAAAACCACATGGAAATGCAAAGATACTGTAGTAGGTAATATATATTTTAAAAAAAGATCCGCAACTCGCCCTTCACAATAAAGTCTTATGAAGCAATATGAGATTGGACGAGGCCCGAGGTGTTTGTTTGGCAATATGGACAGACTCTGAGTGCTGGCTGGTCCACCCTACCATATGTGAGCTCACCGGTGGCTTTTGATGGGGGAGAATTGGTCTGTTATAGCTGTCATCTTTGTGGACATTTTTATGTTTCTCTTCAAGACATTTGCAAGGATAATTCTCCACCAATAATTATGGCAGGTGGTGAATCGAACAAAACATATATTTACATTGTTTTATTTTATTTATAACAATTACATGGCCACTTTTAGGTCGACAACCTACAACTGCTTCATGAATTATTAATAATTGCGTTTATCGTGACTCGACTCCTTCACAGAATGAAGGCAGTCCCTTCAGCCTGTAGTACAGCAGACGGGGCCCCAATGGTTGCAGATGTTGGGTGTTAGTAATCCGGTGTAATCCAATGATTATGAGTGATTATGACACATTAGCTCTGACCTAGCGTGATACCACCGTGACACCGGTTATCCAAAACCCACCAGGAGAAACCCCTACCCGCCTCGAGCCAGCCTTTCTGAATTTATTGATAGTCTGAATGTTACAGACAGTGTCGGATCATTTCATTGCTTCATGATTACAGAAGAAAATGTAAAAAAAATAATTGATACCAAGAGTCCACTTAGAAAAACCCACACAGCCCCCAGTACAAAGCAGCCTTGAGGTTATCTCGTTTAGGCCAAAATATTTAGCTCGTGTTTCTGAAAAGCCTGCAGCCCACACGAACAATTAAGATGCGCATCAATCCTCGTTTTTTTCCACAGGCAATATAAAAGCTGACACCCTGATTCCAAAAGTCCAAAAAGAAACGACAACAAAAGAGTGAAAGAGTGCGATTTGTTTGAGAAATTACCACTTGATCTGCATAATCGGGGGTCTGGGCTGCAGCTCGGTACCCGGGGGCTGCGTTTTTATTGCGCGTCTCTTCGCCGTTATCAATTTCAGCAGCGCGCCTGACTTTTTAAAAGGGGGACGAGGCCGGCTGCTTCTGAATAATGAATGACACGCTTTTATATTGTCGCTAAAGTGCCCGTGATGTTACAATATGAAAAGGCAGCGGTAAGTAATAGTGCATTTAAAGGGGATGTAGTGTATTATTATGATGTAAAAGAGAAGGAGAGAGGCGGTAGAGAGAGAGATGAGTGGATAGCAGCACCAAGAGAGAGAGAGATTGTTTTATTACAATAAGAGGAGATGAGTTTGCCTCGCAGCGAAATGGGGACCAGTTAATGAAACTTTACCGCAGCTAACGATTTCCCCTCCCTCACTCTAAAACCCGCCCTTATGAAATATTTAAACTATTTAATATAGGTAGTATTAAGCTGAAAGACACTGGCATCGGCCATCTGACAACATTTACAAGGCTGTGGGTTTTTTAAAGTTGGGTAAACAAAGCTTTATGGCCTGTTTTCCCTCAGCCCACATACAACAAAAGTCGTGTGGTAAATCACGCTCATGTTGAGCGCAATATAGAGAAAATGTGTTTTACTTTTGGGAGACTTGATTTAGTCTAATTTACACTTTTCTCCATAACAGGCCATGCATCTTCTCACACACAGATGCAGCAGTTTACAGGCTCATCCTATCAATATAAGCCTGTCTTGTCTGTAATGGGAGGGATAGCTTAGCAGGTCTCAGTGTGGGGGGATAGTGTTTCATATTGACATGCTCAGTGGGATTGTTGGATGAGAAGAGAGGAATGGGATCCCCCATCAGGGACTCAGTCAGGGCCATCATCATCCTGTCACAGGACCACTACTCTGTAGACTGTGGACACAATCTATCTGCCAGACACTTAAAAAGCAGATAAACAATGTAACATGTCAGTGTAAATGCCACTTGGTAGATATTAAAGGATTTTAAGGATTTTATAGTCATCCCTAAAGGCTCTCTTTACTGTTTTTGACAAAAGCAAAAAATGTTGCATCTGACTATAAAATCATTGTGGTGGATTATTTGATATATTCTTCACATGGAGTGAAACAGCAACCAATAGACAGACTTTCAGTGTGCTTTTCTTGTATATAAATCAGTCATGTAAGCTTTTTTTCTGCAAGTATCAGTATGCACATTTAACCACATAAAGATGCCATGATATGGTAGATATTGGTTTCAATAAACATTGCATTCTTGTTATACTTGAGGAAGTGTGTGTGTGTGTATGTGTGTGTGTCTCTGTGTGTGTGTGTGTGTGTGTGTGTGTGTGTGTGTGTGTGTGTGTGTGTGTGTGTGTGTGTGTGTGTGTGTGTGTGCACCATGTAAGCCTGTCTGATGGTTGAATGCATGGCTGCCTCTTCACGCTGGTTAAAAGTCAGGGAGGGAGGGAGAGGAGGATGGAGAGGAAGAGAGTGAGAAAGGGAAGTAAGTAAACCGCACAGACGTGAATTATAGGGATGGACGGAGAGCAGAGAGCAAAAACAGGATGGAAGGATGGCTAAGACTGAGATGTGAGAGAAAGAGTTAAAGCATTAATGGGGATCATTTGGGGCTGATGATAATTGAACACATGGCTTTAGTTTGGACGAGAGCATTCCCATTCCATTGTCTCGTGTTTATGCATGTTGTAATTTTTAGAGCTAATCTCTGTCTTTATCTATTCTGAGTGCTAAGTAAAAGTTTCTCTGCTGATATTGTGGAGACATTTTTAGTCTCTCATCACACTCAATGGCCTTTTAGGGGGATCTGCCATCCACAAAATGACTGATGTAATTAATAAGTGCGTGAGTTTTCTATTGCTTTAATGACTTATGACTGATTTATGTGTGTGTGTGTGCATGAAGGAGTGTGCCAGTGTGTTGTGTTTAAGAGCAGCTGAGTGCTCCAGAACGCCCCTGGTCGTGGCGCTAATGTGTTAATTCATTACGGCTTGTAGTCAGTTGCATTGTATCAGAGCCGTGTTTCCCGTCTCTCTCTGTCTGTGTCCTCTCCGCTTCATAAAAGCTGATTATCATGCATGTCGCCGCCATTCCACCCGTTCTCTCCTGCCTTTTGACCTCCTCACCCCTCCTGTTGCCTGCCCGCGGGGCGCTCATGCAGGGGAGGAGGGGAGGGAGGGACAGAGGACCAGCTGCCACCAGCTCATAGTGCTCTGGTGCCTGGCAGAGGGAGCTACTCCAGCCCCCTGCTTTGCTGGGCCTTCTGGCCCCTCAGGGTGGAGGGGGGGCACCAGCCTCATGCCACCAGCCCCACCTGTCTGGCCCCAGGCGCAGGAGTGACCGATTAGACACACATGCTCAGATATACACAACCACATATGCATATTACTGCCGGATGACCCCAAAAATGTCAGCTCCAGTATCTTATATTTGATCCAGTGTTTTTTTTTTTTTTTAATCTACATAGTTTTGTTCAGTAATCCATCATTTATATGCCGTCTCCATCTGTAGCTCGTTGCACTCGTCCGTCCACTAACCCCCCCCCCCCCCCTCCTCTTTCCTCCTCTCTTCTGGCCTTCCTACCCTCAGGGAGGTAAGGTGATCTCCCTGTGCTGGTGTAAGTGACTGGTATTAGTCTCCTTCTCTGTCTGTCTGTTTGATCCCGGCACTAATGACTCCACAGGGACTGGGTCTGATAATGGGAAATCTATAGAGAAATAGCGCTCTGTAGTGGCCTCACTTAGCTCTCGCTCTTTCACGCCTCACAGCAAAGTGCCTCTGTGTATTTGAGTGTGTCTGTGTTGCGTGTAAAGGGCGTAGTGTAGTGTGTAGTGTGTGTTTGTGTGGTGTGTGTGTTTGTGTGTGTGTGTGTGTGGTGTGTGTGTGTGTGTGTGTGTGTGGTGGTGTA
>NC_045742.1:16551476-16556510 GCF_008692095.1 Etheostoma spectabile
TTCTGTGTGGATCGACTCATATGATCTGCAATCTGCTCATGTCAGCAGCCAGCTTCCTCTTTACTGGGGTGTGAAAACCCCCTGAAAGACATGAGTGTGTGTGCGTGTGTTTCTCACTAAGGACATGTACAATCAACACGTGCTATGAAGTTCATGGACATGTATACATAGAGATATAAAATACACTGTATACAGTTTCTGTACAGTGTGTGTATGTATGTATTTATGTTGTATGTATGTATGTATGTATAGTATGTAGTGTGTGGGTGTGTGTGTGTGTGTGTGTGGTGTGTGTGTGTGTGTGTGTGTGTGTGTGTGTGTGTGTGTGTGTCCACAAATGGGATGGGGGCATCAGTGGAGACTGGGCCCGCCTCTAGGGGTCCTCACACCAATCAGCAAAGCGCACCAGAATCAATTAACACCAGTGGGAGGGGCAGAGGGTACAGGCACCACACACACTTAGACACACGCTGCCACACGGACACTGCCCACACACAGGTACTGTCTGAGGAGATATCCATCAGATACACATTGTGCCAATGTGTGGTCTGTGTGTGTATATGTGTGTGTCTTTGAGCGTGTGGTGTCCTATCCTGGTGTGCCCGGTCTCCATGGTGTGAGGTGGGAACAGAGTTGGGGGTCAGCAGGGGGGTCAGGCCAGGGTCAACCCGTCTGAGCCTGGTGTGGGGTGTGTGTGTGTGTGTGTGTGTGTGTGTGTGTGTTGTGTGTGTGTGGGTGTGTGTGTGTGGTGGTGTGTGTGTGTGTGTGTGTGTAGCTGACCACCACTTGCAGGGCTCAGTGGCAGGCAGAAGTAAATAAGATGGATGGTGTTGATTCTACTCTGAATTCATTGCTCCCCTGAATCCATAGAGAATAAATACATCCACAGAAATGATGAAGCAAGGGACCAAAATGGGATCTCACATCATATTGCTCTTCACTTTCTCTCTCTCTTTGTCGCTCTCTGGTTTGTGGACAGCTGCTGGCTACATGAAAACCATTCATCATGATCTTACCCTCAAATTATTGACAGAGAGGAGGACGAGGAGTTTATTGGCACATTTTACAAGGTTGGACAAAAGAAAAAATCACCCATCAGTGAAAACTTGAATTTAGCATAACAAAAGTAACCACAGTTTTTGGGACATTGTGGATGCCAAGCTGAAAAAGTAGAACAGAGAAGAGAGCAAAAAAGCAAGAAAGACATTTCCGTATAACAGACACAAACAGAACAGCCAGATAAAGTGATCAAAGAGTGTCTACCATTTGCCCATGAACGTTCCACTGCAAAACCCCACCCCTTTCCTCTCTCTCTCTCTCTCTCTCTCTCTCTCTCTCTCTCTTTACACATTGCGTCTCCATCTGTTAGCTCGTTGCACTCGTCCGTCCACTAACCCCCCCCCCCCCCTTCCTGTTTCCTTCCTTCTCTGGCCTCCTACCCTCAGGGAGGTAAGGTGATCTCCCTGTGCTGGTGTAAGTGACTGGTATTAGTCTCCTTCTCTGTGTCTGTTTGATCCCGGCACTAATGACTCCACAGGGACTGGGGTCTGATAATGGGAAATAATATAGAGAATAGCGCTCTGTAGTGGCCTCATTAGCTCTCGCTCTTTCACGCCTCACAGCAAAGTGCCTCTGTGTATTGATGTGTGTCTGTGTGTGCGTGTAAAGGGCGTAGTGTAGTGTGTAGTGTGTGGGTGTGTGGTGTGTGGTGTGTGTGTGTGTGTGTGTGGTGTGTGTGTGTGTGTGTGTGTGGTGTGTGTGTGTGTAGTCATGGAAATCTGCAGTGTGGGTGGAGCAGAATTAATATAGGCCCGTGTTGTCCAAAATATATAACTTTTTTTTTGGTAATGTGTAGAGAGAGAGAGAGAGAGAGAGAGAGAGAGAGAGAGAGAGAGGAAAGGGGTGGGGTTTTGCAGTGGAACGTTCATGGGCAAATGGTAGACACTCTTTGATCACTTTATCTGGCTGTTCTGTTTTGTCTGTTATAGCGGAAATGTCTTGTCTTGCTTTTTTGCTCTCTTCTCTGTTCTACTTTTTCAGCTTGGCATCCACAATGTCCCAAAAACTGTGGTTACCTTTTGTTATTGCTAAATTCAAGTTTTCACTGATGGGTGACTTTTTCTTTTGTCCAACCTTGTAAAATGTAGCCAATAAAGCTCCTCGTCCTCCTCTCTGTCAATAATTTGAGGGTAAAGATGCAATGATGAATGGTTTTCATGTAGCCAGCAGCTGTCCACAAACCAGAGAGCGACAAAAGAGAGAGAGAGAAAGTGAAGGAGCAATATGAAATGTGAGATACTCATTTTGGTCCCTTGCTTCATCATTTCTGTGGATGTATTTATTCTCTATGGATTCAGGGGGAGCAATGAATTCAGAGTATGAATCAACACCATCCATCTTATTTACTTCTGCCTGCCACTGAGCCCTGCAAGTGGTGGTCAGGCTACACACACACACACACACACACACACACACACACACACACACACACACACACACACACGGCTCAGACGGGGGTGACCTGGCCTGACCCCTGCTGACCCCCAATCTGTTCCCCAACTCACACCATGAGAGACCGGGGCAACCAGGATAGGGACAACACGCCTCAAAGACACCACTATACACACACAGACACACACATTGGCACAATGTGTGATCTAGTGGATATCTCCTCAGACAGTACCATGTGTGTGGGCAGTGTCCGTGTGGACAGCTGTGTCTAAGTGTGTGGTGCCGTACCCTCTGCCCTCCCACTGGTGTTAATTGATTCTTGGTGCGCTTTGCTGATTGGTGTGAGGCCCCTAGAGGCGGGCCCAGTCTCCATGATGCCCCCATCCATTTGTGTAACACACCACACCACACACACACACACACACACACACACCCACACACACACACACACACACACAACACACTACACATACATACATACATACATACATACATACATACATACACACACTGTACAGAAACTGTATACAGTGTATTTTATATCTCTATGTATACATGTCCATGAACTTCATAGCACGTGTTGATTGTACATGTCCTTAGTGAGAAAACACACGCACACACACTCATGTCTTTCAGGGGGTTTTCACACCCCAGTAAAGAGGAAGCTGGCTTGCTGACATGAGCAGATTGCAGATCATATGAGTCGATCCACACAGAAAAAATCTGTCTTACAGGAGATTCATTAACAGTATAGGTGGGCAAAGGTGTGTGTGTGTGTGTGTGTGAGAGAGAGAGAGATAGAGAGAGAGCCAGAAAGACAGTAAGAGAGATGAATCTCCGGTTATTAATTTCCAGCCGCGGCCCCTGGGTGAGATGTTAATATAGGGCTGATTGTGACTAATTTCTTATTAATTGCCATCAGCGATTACACTGTGGCCAGTAATGTGGCTAATTTGTTGAAATGAATTTGGGTTTTCCGAGGCAATTTAATTGCTGCAGGTGGGCAGCGTCCCCTGCACACTGTCACTTTTGTTTTTCATCAGGAAACTTTTGAAATTGTGCTACTGCTGTGTGTGACTTCTATAAGTAATATATTGTGTGAGTGAATTATAGCGCATTACTATAAACGTAAAAGAATGTGTACACATGTCTGTTTCTGTCTGAAGCTCACAAACAACTCTTTGCAGCCTCACTGTAAACACCATTGATATCTTATTCATCAGGTTTATGCATCCCCCTACATCCATATATCTCTACACGTTCATGATCATTACAGTGGGGACAGAGGAACATTTAAGTGGTTGGCTTTTGTTTGTTGAATGTTTATAGCTTCCGTTAGCACAGTCTCAACGACCACTGAGGAACCAGTAGATACAAAATCCAAATCCCCCTATAAAAGAGGAGATGCCCTCTGGGCAGCCATAGCTCATAGTTGGCCTGATTTAGTGGCAGCCAGGAATCTGGGCTTGAATAAAGACAGAGAGAGCGAGGGCAGAGTGGGAGAGAGAGAGAGAGAGAGAGAGGGAGAGAGGAAAAGATAGCTCCCTGTTTGATAAATAGCCCCGGCTCTCTCTATTGCATTAGCCGTCCGGGCCGATAGATTGCGAGCCCAATAGACCCAGACGTATGCGATTGGTTTCTCATATAAAAGTTGCATATTAAATTCCTTCACAGGACTGTGCCCCCCAAGCATGAAGGAGGGAAGGAAGAAATGGGAGTGAAAAAGCAGAAAGTAGAGAAAGGAGTGGAAGAGCAAGAAAAAAGCTTTTTATGAGAGGCAAAACGCAGGCAGAGAGTTGGGGAAGCCGGAGAAGAAGAGGGGAAAGATAATGGCAGCAGAAAAGTAGCTTGATGGAAGAAAAGACAAATGGTGATGTCATGTATTTAATAGGTCCACGGATATTGGGCGATGAGTGTCACCGTACGTCCATTTAATCAGTATTTCTTCCCAATGAAGATTTCTCTCTTATTTTGTGCTCACTCCCCCTACTTCTGTTCTCAGCCGTTCTCCACATGTTAACGACCTCTCTAATTGTTTCCAAGCTCATTAAGATGCTGATGTTTTAATAGTAATTAATCCGTCATTTGCCTACATGCAAACACGGGCCACTGAGGTTTGTTCATCGCTGTTTCAATACACTGATAATGCAGTAGCCTAGTCAAAGGAGACAATATCCTGCTAATTTAGCTCATCACTGTTAATTGGTTGTTAAGTGCCTTTAATTACCAAGCAGGCTTTGGGATTTAAGTCGGCAGAAAGAGGGGGATTGCTGAGATCGTCCCTGCCGCTGTAATGGATCTTGTGTGAACTTTGAAAACTGGAATAAATGACCAAAGGGTGAAAAGAGACACACGTTGACCCTGTTCTGTTTTTTTATCTCCTCATTTCCTTTCTTCTTTTCCTCTCTCTCCTCCGTCCCTTCCTCCATCTCTGCCTCACTCCCTATCTCTTTCTCCATGATATTATTAACTCATTAAGTTTTTTTCATTATTTTTAATAAAAGATGAGTTATGGCTTTAGCCTCACTGTGGCAGCATCCCCCCACACCACCCTCCTCTCCCTGCTCTCCCTTCCCCTTCAAC